>NW_024068983.1:0-79389 GCF_009389715.1 Phoenix dactylifera | reverse complement strand
GGTGAGAACAAGTACCCCATTCCTCGATTGATGATTTGTTCGATCAACTTGCAAGCACGATGGATTTCCAAGTTGGATCTTCGCATGGTATAGCAGTTGCGTGCGGAGGAGGACATGAGAAGACTATGTTGAAAGGTACTGGGACTCGATACCTTGTCATGCCTTTCGCCTCACCAACGCACCAGCAACTTTCTGTGCTTTGATGCAGCGTGTACTCCACACTTCATCGATAAATTCGTGTAGTATACTTGATGACATTTTGTACAGCCGGACATTGGATGAGCATTGCACACCTGAGGCAAGTCTTCTCTACCCTACGCAGCACCAACTCTTTGTGAAGAGGAGAAGGTGTTTTGCACAGCAGAGGGTGCCGTTCCTCGGGCACATCATTGGGATGGAAGCTCAGATGGATCCCTCAAAAATTTCAGCCATAGCCGAGTGGAGGTACCTACACGTGACACACTTACGCTCTTTTCTTGGCTTGCAAATTACTATAGGAGTTCATCACCGATATCAAGTTATGGCCCCACGACGGATTTGTTAAAGAAGGATCGACCATGGCGGTGGTCAAACCAATGTCAGGAGGCATTTGATCGTCTCAAGCAGCGGTCACACGGCGGACCGTCCTCGTGCTACCAGACTTTTCTATTTCTTTTGAAGTCCACACCGACGCATCAGATTTTGCCATCGAGGTTGCTCATGCAGGAAGGCAACCCAGTCCTACGAGAGTCGGAAGTGAACGACACCGAGCGCAGGTATACGTTCATGAAAAGAATGACTGCAATTGTCACTATCTTCGAACCTGGCGTCATTACCTCCTCGGATCTAAGTTTGTGGTGCCACGGATAACTGGCCACAAGCTACTTTCAGACCCAACCAAAACACCACCCCAAGCAGGCGAGATGGCAGCAGTTTCTGGCTGAATTTGATTTCGACATCGATACAAGCCGAGCCGAACTAATTCAGTCCTTGATAATTTGATAGAAAGCACAGCGGCTGCAGTCTCTTCCTTTTCGGACCAGCAAGTAACCTAATGGAGAGGTCAAGACCGAGATGGAGAAGATCAATGGGCCACTTCCAGGTGAACTCATCAAAGATGCAAGGCGCCGTTTCTGGACCGAAGGAGGCTGATTTTGACACGAGGCGACGTGTCTATGTGCCTTCAGTGGACGGCTGAGCGCGAGGTGTTGCGAGAACAACATGATTCTATGTGTGGGACACTAGGGTGCATCGGACCCAAGCTCTCATAGAACATAACTACTATTGCCGAAGATGCGGGATGACATCGAGAGATGTTCGCACTTGTCTTACTATGCCAACAAGACAAGATGAACATCGATGGCCTGCAGGTTGTTGAGCCATTACCTATACCAGAGCGTCCGTGGAGAGTGTCTCCATGGACTTCATCATCAGGCTACCTCTGGCGGATGGAACAGCTCTATCATGTAGTGGTGGATCGCTTCTCGAAGTACGGAGTCTCATTGCAGCACCTACTACTGCCATCGAGGACGTGGCCGTTGTTGTTTACATATGTGGTGAAATATTGGGGATACCGCGGAGTATCGTTTCTGATCACGATGCTCGCTTCACGAGGAGGTTCTGGACGGAGTTATTTTGGATACTCGGAACGGAGCTGAAGATGTCCACGGCCTTCCACCCTCAGACCGATGGCCAAACAGAGCGAACCAATACATTATTGGAGATGTATTTGAGGCCAATATGTGAGTGCCAACCAGCGGGTTTGGTGCGACTCTTGGACCAAGCCCAATTCAGCTACAACTTACAGCGATCGGAGTCGACAGGTAAATCACCATTCGAGGTTATTACAGGCGCTGCAAACCAGACACTCCGGGAAGTATCGCAGCGGACTACATGGGACGTGGTACCGACCGCCTACAGGTTCGTGAGGGATCTGAAGAGGATACAGATTCGGTACTGGTCTCCTTGTCGACAGGCGACCAAACGGATTGAAGAAGTGGGCTGACATAAGCGGCGAGCAGCTGAATTTTAGTTGGTGATCAGGTATTGGTGAAGGCTTTACCATCACATGAAATTGAAGTCGGGCTACCAACAAAGCACTTGTGAGGAGGTATAAGGGTCCGTTCATCATCACACATCGAATTGGAGAGACAGCCATACCGCTTGTCGCTGCCTTCCAAGCTAAAGTCACACCGGTGTTCCACGTGTCCCTATTGAAACCATTCAAAGAGGACACAACTAACCCTTCTCGGGATCGAAGCGGGCGAAGCCTCAGTGGCCGTACGAGTTCATTACACCAAAAAGGTTTCTGAAATCAAGGCGGACAGGAAAAAGGGTAACCGTGTGCAATACTTAGTCCGATGGAAAGGACTATCAGATTAGAAGCAAGCTGGGAATATGGTGACGAACTATGCATTCGAGGACATCATCACGCACAGTACGCTAGCCTCGTCAGGGGCGACTTCGCTTAGGTGGCGGGAGGGGTGTCACGGCTCCTCGAATCGGGGCTGGACCGGACCGCGATCAAGCGTATAAAACCAGATCAGGGTCGCTGGACGGGTTCGAGGTCTGACGGTGCTCTCTAGAGATTTTTGGGGCAACTTGAAAACCAAATTCTGGGCCCTAGGATTCACCTAGGGAAATGTGTGGCAAGATGTAGGTGGAATACCCAAGAGCATGGGGCCGTGGGCACGTGCTCCAAGGCGCTGTATTGTTGAGAATACATGTTGGTTCATCATTAGGAGGAAGCTGCTGCAACGAGCTGATTCAGCATCTGTGGGATTATTCGAAGCATGGACTGAATCCGGGAAATTGGGTGATGCTTGGAAATGTGTGCCACTGATGGAGGAAACATGGCATAAGTCTTCAGAAGGCAAGGAACACGTTTTAACACGTTTTTATAACTGAAAACGTGTATGGTTAGAAGACGTGGCTGTAACGCTGTTTCCACGTGTTTTCACTTTGAGGGGTATTTTTGGAAATCTACAGAAGTCCGTTCAAAGTGGAAAAGGTGCCATCTGGAAGGGTTTTTTCGTCCCGAATCCAACAATCTAGTTTCGTGGTAATCCGAGTTTGTTTGAGGCATGAACTTGACTGTTTTATCTGATTGCGCAGAATCCTGCGGGAATCGGGGTTTTCCTATCTTATCTAGAGTTCATCCTTATCTTGTGCATGGGAAGTTGAGTTCGGGAGGGACTTGTAACTGGAAGTTGCTCCTCTATAAGAGGATCCTCAAAGGGGAGGGATTGGTATCCGGTAGAGCTGGAGAGGCCAAGAGAGCTTATTGTAATCAGTTGAGTGGTTATTCAATAAAGTTCTCTTCCCCTACATTTCTTCTTCTTCTTCGTGGTATTTTCTGGTGTTGTGTTTCGCTGCATTATTGTTGTTAGGCGTGACCTAAGTCATAGAGACTAGGTACCCACGCCAGGAAGGCTGATCGTTATCTTCGATTAGACCGAGCCGCACGCTGTTGGGATTCGCTTTGTAATCCCTTCGGTACGTGTCACTTGGTATCAAGAGCCATACCAGAAATGAATGAGACGACCTCTACGGTAACTTCCAAGGTGGGGAATTGGCGGACGCATCATCCTCGACCATGGATCCCAATCCAGCCTCAGGAGGAGGCACCGGCGATGGGTGGAGCGCATCCAGTTGATGATTCTCTGTATTGGTTTACGTATTGCATCTCCGGTTATCTCCGCCGACAATCGATTTCGGAGGTGCGAGGCCCAAATAGCTGAGGTTGAAGGACGGATGGAGGACCTTGAGGGGAGGGACGCAACCCTCCGAGGTGAAATCGCCGCTCAGCTGAATCAGATTTCCTTCGCTATTGGAGCGTCGGAGCTATAAGGAAGTGTTGGCGGCGTAACGAGGAGTTTGGAGATCATGGTGAAGGCTCTCCAAAATCAGGTGGTTGACCTTTTAAAAGAGAGTACCACCACAGGCGTATCCTCTTCTCCATTGACAATGGAGGTCGCAAGAGAGGCTACGCGCCCCCTGCACAAGCTTGATGTTCCAAGCCAAAGAGTTCTGCGGACGACGGTTCGCGAAGGAGGTGGATAAACTTTCTTTTCGCCGTGGAGCAATACTTGTAGGTTACCGGCGTGAGGGAGGAAGCCATGAAGGTGAGCACGGCGGCCATGTTCCTTGAGGGACGTGGCGATGCTTTGGTGGCGACAATCGGGCCGACGATGTGAAGCGAGGGGCTGTTCCAATCACACTGTGGTACAGTTTCCAAACTGAACTTCGAACAGCAATTCTTCCCCGCGTTCCGCTAAGGATCATGCTCGAGCACGACCACGGCGACTCACGCAAAAGGGCGATGTTGCATGAGTATGTGTGAGAGTTCAGCGAATTATTGTTGGAGGTACCAGACCTCAGCAACGAGACTCTCTCTTCACTTTCTGTGACGGGCCTCAAACCGTGGGCAAAGATGGAATTGCAGCAAAGAGGAGTCCAGAGTTTGAACGAGGCGATAGCTCAAGCAGAGGCTCTCATCGAGTTCAAGACTCAACCACAGCTCCCAAAGCCCAAGCATCGAAACAGGGCAAAGGTGGGGGAGCGAAATCAGATCACAAAGGAGGTACAAAAGGCTCGAATCCGAGCTCCTCGAGTGGAGGGGCTTCCCAAGCGAAGGGCAAAGGGGTGGCGCAAGGTACCAGCACTATCTCATGCTATATTTGCAATGGACCGCACAAGGTGAAGGACTATCCATTGAGGGGCAAGATAGCATCTATGGCGGTGGAGGAGAAGGAAGAGGACCGACCAAAGGATGGGCTCACTCAGTCTCAATGCCCTGAAGGCCAAGGGGCCACGAGGTCTGCTCTATGCACCTATCTGCATTGGTGGTCACATCTTCCAGGCACTCATTGATACGGGTGCCACTGACTTCTTCGTGGACCCTAGCTACGGCAAAGAGGTTAAATCTGAAGATTGAACATGAATGAACACACGTTCGATGCGATCAACTCCGCAGAAGTGGGTACCAGCGGAACGTTGAAGGATGTTGAGATCCAATTCGGCGCATGGACCGGACGGGTGACAGCGGTGGTCGCCCCGATCGACGACTACGAGGTGGTCATCGGCATGTCTTTGCTTACCTAGCTACAAGCCATAATAAAGCCGGATTCAGTTGTGGTGGTGGTCCTGAATCCGAGTGGAGCTTGCGTAGTTCCAGGGAAGCGAGTTAAAGGGACTCCGCAGCGAGTCCTATCGGCGATGCAACTTGCTAAGGGGCTGAGAAGGGGACTTCCAACATATATTGCCGTCCCTTCAGGAGGAAGAACTACTGGAAGGAGAGGAGATTCCAGCGCCCAACGAGGGTGTTCTCACTGAATTCGGGGATGTGATGCCCCCTGAGTTACCCAAGCAATTGCCCGCCAAAAAGAGAAATCGATCATCGGATTGATTTGGTGCATGGAGCACGTCCACCAGCTCAAGCACCATATAGGATGGCCCCACCTGAACTCCAGGAGCTGAGAAGGCAGCTAACGGAGTTGGTGGACAGCGGGTTCATTCGACCTTCGAAGAGTCCGTATGGAGCACCGGTACTTTTTCAGAAGAAGCACGATGGTTCGTTGAGACTCTGCATCGACTACAGGGCCTCAACAAGCTCACGGTGAGAACAAGTACCACATTCCTCGGATTGATGATTTGTTTGATCAACTTGGCAAGGCACGATGGATTTCCAAGTTGGATCTTCGCAGCGGGTACTATCAAGTTCGCGTGGCGGAGGAGGACATTGAGAAGACTGCACGTGTGACAAGGTACGGGAGCTTCGAGTACCTTGTCATGCCTTTCCGGCCTCACCAACGCACCAGCAACTTTCTGTGCTTTGATGCAGCGTGTACTCCACGACTTCATCGATAAATTCGTGGTAGTATACTTGGATGACATTGTTGTGTACAGCCGGACATTGGATGAGCATGTGGCACACCTGAGGCAAGTCTTCTCTACCCTACGGCAGCACCAACTCTTTGTGAAGAGGGAGAAGTGTGTGTTTGCCCAGCAGAGGGTGCCGTTCCTCGGGCACATCATTGGGGATGGAAGGCTCATGATGGATCCCTCAAAAATTTCAGCCATAGCCGAGTGGGAGGTACCTACACGTGTTACACACTTACGCTCTTTTCTTGGCTTGGCAAATTACTATAGGAGGTTCATTACCGATATTCGAAGTTATGCGCCCCACTGACGGATTTGTTAAAGAAGGATCGACCATGGCGGTGGTCAAACCAATGTCAGGAGGCATTTGATCGTCTCAAAGCAGGCGGTCACGGCGGAGCCGGTCCTCGTGCTACCAGACTTTTTCTATTTTTTTGAAGTCCACAACGACGCATCAGATTTTGCCATTGGAGGGGTGCTCATGCAGGAAGGGCACCCAGTGGCCTACGAGAGTCGGAAGTTGAACGACACCGAGCGCAGGTATACGGTTCATGAAAAGGAGATGGCTGCAATTGTGCACTGTCTTCGAACCTGGCGTCATTACCTCCTCGGATCTAAGTTTGTGATGCGCACGGATAACGTGGCCCCAAGCTACTGTCAGACCCAACCAAAACTCACCCCAAGCAGGCGAGATGGCAGCAGTTTCTGGCTGAATTCGATTTCGACATCGAGTACAAGCCGGGCCAAACTAATTCAGTCCCTGATGCTTTGAGTAGAAAGGCATAGCTGGCTGCAGTCTCTTCCTTTTCTTAACCAGCAAGTAACCTAATGGAGAGGGTCAAGACCGAGATGGAGAAGGATCAATGGGCCACTTCCATGGGTGAACTCATCAAAGACGGCAAGGCGCGCCGTTTCTGGACCGAAGGAGGGCTGATTTTGACACGAGGGCGACGTGTCTATGTGCCTTTAGGTGGAGGGCTGAGGCGCGAGGTGTTTGCGAGAACACCATGATTCTATGTGGGCGGGACACCAGGGGGTTGCATCGCACCCAAGCTCTCATAGAACATAACTACTATTGGCCGAAGATGCGGGATGACATCGAGGAGTATGTTCGCACTTGTCTACTATGCCAACAAGACAAGATTGAACATCGACGGCCTGCGGGGTTGTTGGAGCCATTACCTATACCAGAGCGTCCGTGGGAGAGTGTCTCCATGGACTTCATCATCGGGCTACCTCTGGCGGTTGGGAACAGCTCTATCATGGTAGTGGTGGATCGCTTCTTGAAGTACGGAGTCTTCATTGCAGCACCTACTACTTGCCATGCGGAGGACGTGGTGCGGTTGTTCTTTACATATGTGGTGAAATATTGGGGGATACCGCGAAGTATTATTTCTGATCGCGATGCTCGCTTCACGGGGAGGTTCTGGACGGAGTTATTTCGGATACTCGGAACGGAGCTGAAGATGTCCACGGCCTTCCACCCTCAGACCGATGGCCAAACAGAGCGAACCAATGCATTATTGGAGATGTATTTGAGGGACTATGTGAGTGCCAACCAGCGGGATTGGGTGCGACTCTTGGACCAAGCCCAATTCAGCTACAACTTACAGCGATCGGGAGTCGACAGGTAAATCACCATTCGAGGTGATTACCGGGCCGCAACCAGACACTCTGGGAAGTATCGCAGCGGACTACATGGGAACGTAGTCCGAACCGCCTACAGGGTTCGTGAGGGATCTGAAGGAGGATACAGATTTGGTTTCAGGTCTCCTTGTGGAAGGCGACCAAACGGATGAAGAAGTGGGCTGACATAAAGCGGCGGGTAGCTGAATTTCAGGTTGGTGATCGGGTATTGGTGAAGCTTTACCATCACATGAAATTGAAGTCGGGCTACCACAAAGCACTTGTGAGGAGGTATGAGGGTCCCTTCATCATCACACATCGAATTGGGAGAGACAGCATACCGATTGTCGGCTGCCTTCCAAGCTGAAAGTGCACCCGGTGTTCCACGTGTCCCTATTGAAACCGTTCAAGAGGACACAACTAACCCTTCTCGGGCTCGAAGCGGACGAGCTCTAGTGGCCGTACGAGTTCATTACACAAGAAGGTTTCTGAAATCAAGGCGAATAGAAAAAAGGGTAACCGTGTGCAATACTTAGTCTGATGGAAAGGACTATCAGATTCAGAAGCAAGCTGGGAATATGGTGACGAACTATGGCAGTTCGAGGACATCATCAACGAGTACCGCCTAGCCTCGTCAGGGGCGACTTCGGCTTAGGTGGGGGAGGGTGTCACGGCTCCTCGAATCGGGGCTGGACCGGACGCGGATCAAGGTATAAACCAGATCAGGTCGCTGGACGGGTTCGAGGTCTGACGGTGCTCTCTAGAGATTTGGGCCACTTGGAGACCAAATCTGGGCCCCTAGGATCACCTAGGGAAACGTGTGCAAGATGTAGGTGGAATACCCAAGAGCATGGGGCCGTGGGCATGTGCTCCAAGGCGTGTATTGTTGACAATACATGTTGGTTCATCATTAGGAGGAAAGCTGCTGCAACGAGACTGATTCAGCGTTGTGGGCTTATCTCGAAGCATGGACTGAATCCGGGAAATTGGGATGCATGGAAATGTGTGCCACTGATGGAGAAACGTGGCATAAGTCTCCAGAAGGCAAGGGACACGTTTTAACACGTTTTTATAACTGAAAACGTGTATGGTTAGAAGACGTGGCTGTAACGCTGTTTCCACGCGCTTTCACTTTGAGGGGCATTTTGGAAACTCTGCAGAAGTCCGTTCAAAGTAGAAAAAGGTGCCATCTGGAAGGGGTTTTCGTCCCGAATCCAACGAATCTAGTTTCATGGTAATCCGAGTTTTTTTGAGGCATGAACTTGGCTGTTTTATCTGATTGCGCAGAATCCTGCGGGAATCGGGGTTTTCCTATCTTATCTAGAGTTCATCCTTATCTTGTGCATGGGAAGTTGAGTTCGGGAGGGACTTGTAACTGGAAGTTGCTCCTCTATAAGAGGATCCTCAAAGGGGAGGGATTGGTATCCGGTAGAGCTGGAGAGGCCAAGAGAGCTTATTGTAATCAGTTGAGTGGTTATTCAATAAAGTTCTCTTTTCCCTACATTTCTTCTTCTTCTTCGTGGTATTTTCTGGTGTTGTGTTTCGCTGCATTATTGTTGTTAGGCGTGACCTAAGTCATAGAGACTAGGTACCCACGCCAGGAAGGCTGATCGGTTATCTTCGATAGACCGAGCCGCACGCTGTTGGGATTCGCTTTGAAATCCCTTCGTACGTGTCACTTGGTATCAGAGCCATACCAGAAATGAATGAGACGACCTCTACGGTAACTTCCAAGGTGGGAATGGCGGACGCATCATCCTCGACCATGGATCCCAATCCAGCCTCAGGAGGAGGCACGGCGATGGGTGGAGCGCATCCAGTTGATGATTCTCTGTATGGGTTACGTATTGCATCTCTGGTTATCTCCACCGACAATCGATTTCGGAGGTGCGAGGCCCAAATAGCTGAGGTTGAAGGACGGATGGAGGACCTTGAGGGTAGGGACGCAACCCTCCGAGGTGAAATCGCCGCTCAGCTGAACCAGATTTCCTTCGATATGGAACGGCGCTATAAGGAAGTGTTGCGGCGTAACGAGGAGTTGGAGATCATGGTGAAGGCTCTGCAAAATCAGGTGGTTGACCTTTTAAAGGAGAGTACCACCACAGGCGTATGCTCTTCTCCATTGACAATGGAGGTCGCAAGAGAGGCTACGCGCCCCCTGCACAAGCTTGATGTTCCCAAGCCACAAGAGTTTTGCGGACGACGGTCCGCGAAGGAGGTGGATAACTTTCTTTTCGCCGTGGAGCAATACTTGCAGGTTACCGGCGTGAGGGAGGAAGCCATGAAGGTGAGCACGGCGGCCATGTTCTTGAGGGACGTGGCGATGCTTTGGTGGCGACATCGGGCCGACGATGTGAAGCGAGGGGCTGTTCCAATCACCACTTGGGTACAGTTCCAAACTGAACTTCGAAAGCAATTCTTCCCCGCGTTCGCTAAGGATGATGCTCGAGCACGACTACGGCGACTCACGCAAAAGTGCGATGTGCATGAGTATGAGTGAGAGTTCAGCGAATTATTGTTGGAGGTACCAGACCTCAGCAACGAGGACTCTCTCTTCACTTTCCTTGACGGGCTCAAACCGTGGGCAAAGATGGAATTGCAGCGAAGAGGAGTCCAGAGTTTGAACGAGGCGATAGCTCAAGCAGAGGCTCTCATCGAGTTCAAGACTCAACCCACAGCTCCCAAAGCCCAAGCATCGAAACAGGGCAAAGGTGGGGGAGCGAAATCAGATCACAAAGGAGGTACAAAAGGCTCGAATCCGAGCTCCTCGAGTGGAGGGGCTTCCCAAGCGAAGGGCAAAGGGGTGGCGCAAGGTACCAGCACTATCTCATGCTATATTTGCAATGGACCGCACAAGGTGAAGGACTGTCCATTGAGGGGCAAGATAGCATCTATGGCGGTGGAGGAGAAGGAAGAGACCGACCAAAGGATGGGCTCACTCAGTCTCAATGCCCTGAAGGCCAAGGGGCCACGAGGTCTGCTCTATGCACCTATCTACATTGGTGGTCACATCTTCCAGGCACTCATTGATACGGGTGCCACTGACTTCTTCGTGGACCTAGCTACGGCAAAGAGGTTAAATCTGAAGATTGAACATGATGAACACACGTTCGATGCGATCAACTCCGCAGAAGTGGCTACCAGCGGAACGTCGAAGGATGTTGAGATCCAATTCGGCGCATGGACCGGACGGGTGACAGCGGTGGTCGCCCCGATCGACGACTACGAGGTGGTCATCGGCATGTCTTTGCTTACCTAGCTACAAGCCATGATAAAGCCAGATTCAGTTGTGGTGGTGGTCCTGAATCCGAGTGGAGCTTGCGTAGTTCCAGGGAAGCGAGTTAAAGGGACTCCGCAGCGAGTCCTATCGGCGATGCAACTTGCTAAGGGGCTGAGAAGGGGACTTCCAACATATATTGCGTCCCTTCAGGAGGTAGAACTACTGGAAGGAGAGGAGATTCCAGCGCCCATCGAGGGTGTTCTCACTGAATTCGGGGATGTGATGCCCCCTGAGTTACCCAAGCAATTGCCGCCAAAAAGAGAAATCGATCATCGGATTGATTTGGTGCATGGAGCACGTCCACCAGCTCAAGCACCATATAGGATGGCCCCACCTGAACTCCAGGAGCTGAGGAGGCAGCTAACGGAGTTGGTGGACAGCGGGTTCATTCGACCTTCGAAGAGTCCGTATGGAGCACCGGTACTTTTTCAGAAGAAGCACGATGGTTTGTTGAGACTCTGCATCGACTACAGGGCCCTCAACAAGCTCACGGTGAAGAACAAGTACCACATTCCTCGGATTGATGATTTGTTTGATCAACTTGGCAAGGCACGATGGATTTCCAAGTTGGATCTTCGCAGCGGGTACTATCAGGTTCGCGTGGCGGAGGAGGACATTGAGAAGACTGCATGTGTGACAAGGTACGGGAGCTTCGAGTACCTTGTCATGCCTTTCGGCCTCACCAACGCACCAGCAACTTTCTGTGCTTTGATGCAGCGTGTACTCCACGACTTCATCGATAAATTCGTGGTAGTATACTTGGATGACATTGTTGTGTACAGCCGGACATTGGATGAGCATGTGGCACACCTGAGGCAAGTCTTCTCTACCCTACGGCAGCACCAACTCTTTGTGAAGAGGGAGAAGTGTGTGTTTGCGCAGCAGAGGGTGCCGTTCCTCGGGCACATCATTGGGGATGGAAGGCTCATGATGGATCCCTCAAAAATTTCAGCCATAGCCGAGTGGGAGGTACCTACACGTGTTACACACTTACGCTCTTTTCTTGGCTTGGCAAATTACTATAGGAGGTTCATTACCGGATATTCGAAGTTATGCGCCCCACTGACGGATTTGTTAAAGAAGGATCGACCATGGCGGTGGTCAAACCAATGTCAGGAGGCATTTGATCGTCTCAAGCAGGCGGTCACGGCGGAGCCGGTCCTCGTGCTACCAGACTTTTCTATTTTTTTTGAAGTCCACAACGACGCATCAGATTTTGCCATTGGAGGGGTGCTCATGCAGGAAGGGCACCCAGTGGCCTACGATAGTCGGAAGTTGAACGGCACCGAGCGCAGGTGTACGGTTCATGAAAAGGAGATGGCTGCAATTGTGCACTGTCTTCGAACCTGGCGTCATTACCTCCTCGGATCTAAGTTTGTGGTGCGCACGGATAACGTGGCCACAAGCTACTTTCAGACCCAACCAAAACACACCCCTAAGCAGGCGAGATGGCAGCAGTTTCTGGCTGAATTTGATTTCGACATCGAGTACAAGCCGGGCCGAACTAATTCAGTCCTTGATAATTTGAGTAGAAAGGCACAGCTGGCTGCAGTCTCTTCCTTTTCCGGACCAGCAAGTAACCTAATGGAGAGGGTCAAGACCGAGATGGAGAAGGATCAATGGGCCACTTCCATGGGTGAACTCATCAAAGACGACAAGGCGCGCCGTTTTTGGACCGAAGGAGGGCTGATTTTGACACGAGGGCGACGTGTCTATGTGCCTTTAGGTGGAGGGCTGAGGCGCGAGGTGTTGCGAGAACACCATGATTCTATGTGGGCGGGACACCAGGGGGTGCATCGCACCCAAGCTCTCATAGAACATAACTACTATTGGCCGAAGATGCGGGATGACATCGAGGAGTATGTTCGCACTTGTCTACTATGCCAACAAGACAAGATTGAACATCGACGGCCTGCGGGGTTGTTGGAGCCATTACCTATACCAGAGCGTCCGTGGGAGAGTGTCTCCATGGACTTCATCGTCGGGCTACCTCTGGCGGATGGGAACAGCTCTATCATGGTAGTGGTGGATCGCTTCTTGAAGTACGGAGTCTTCATTGCAGCACCTACTACTTGCCATGCGGAGGAGGTGGCACGGTTGTTCTTTACATATGTGGTGAAATATTGGGGGATACCGCGGAGTATCGTTTCTGATCGCGATGCTCGCTTCACGGGGAGGTTCTGGACGGAGTTATTTCGGATACTCGGAACGGAGCTGAAGATGTCCACGGCCTTCCACCCTCAGACCGATGGCCAAACAGAGCGAACCAATGCATTATTGGAGATGTATTTGAGGGACTATGTGAGTGCCAACCAGCGGGATTGGGTGCGACTCTTGGACCAAGCCCAATTCAGCTACAACTTACAGCGATCGGAGTCGACAGGTAAATCACCATTCGAGGTGATTATAGGGCTGCAACCAAACACTCTGGGAAGCATCGCAGCGGACTACATGGGACGTAGTCAGACCGCCTACAGGTTCGTGAGGGATCTGAAGGAGGATACAGATTTGGTTCAGGTCTCCTTGTGGAAGGCGACCAAACGGATGAAGAAGTGGGCTGACATAAAGCGGCGGGCAGCTGAATTTCAGGTTGGTGATCGGGTATTGGTGAAGCTTTACCATCACATGAAATTGAAGTCGGGCTACCACAAAGCACTTGTGAGGAGGTATGAGGGTCCCTTCATCATCACACATCGAATTGGAGAGACAGCATACCGATTGTCGCTGCCTTCCAAGCTGAAAGTGCACCCGGTGTTCCACGTGTCCCTATTGAAACCGTTCAAAGAGGACACAACTAACCCTTCTCGGGCTCGAAGCGGGCGAGCTCCAGTGGCCGTACGAGTTCATTACACCAAGAAGGTTTCTGAAATCAAGTCGGATAGAAAAAAGGGTAACCGTGTGCAATACTTAGTCCGATGGAAAGGACTATCAGATTCAGAAGCAAGCTGGGAATATGGTGACGAACTATGGCAGTTCGAGGACATCATCAACGAGTACCGCCTAGCCTCGTCAGGGGCGACTTCGGCTTAGGTGGGGGAGGGTGTCACGGCTCCTCGAATCGGGGCTGGACCGGACGCGGATCAAGGTATAAACCAGATCAGGTCGCTGGACGGGTTCGAGGTCTGACGGTGCTCTCTAGAGATTTGGGCAACTTGGAGACCAAATCTAGGCCCTAGGATCACCTAGGGAAACGTGTGCAAGATGTAGGTGGAATACCCAAGAGCATGGGGCCGTGGGCATGTGCTCCAAGGCGTGTATTGTTGACAATACATGTTGGTTCATCATTAGGAGGAAAGCTGCTGCAACGAGACTGATTCAGCGTTGTGGGCTTATCTCGAAGCATGGACTGAATCCGGAAAATTGGGATGCATGGAAATGTGTGCCACTGATGGAGAAACGTGGCATAAGTCTCCAGAAGGCAAGGGACACGTTTTAACACGTTTTTATAACTGAAAACGTGTATGGTTAGAAGACGTGGTTGTAACGCTATTTCCACGCGCTTTCACTTTGAGGGGCATTTTGGAAACTCTACAGAAGTTCTTTCAAAGGTAAAAAGATGCCATCTGGAAGGGGTTTTCGTCCCGAATCCAACGAATCTAGTTTCATGGTAATCCGAGTTCGTTTGAGGCATGAACTTGGCTGTTTTATCTGATTGCGCAGAATCCTGCGGGAATCGGGGTTTTCCTATCTTATCTAGAGTTCATCCTTATCTTGTGCATGGGGAAGTTGAGTTCGTGAGGGACTTGTAACTGGAGGTTGCTCCTCTATAAGAGGACCCTCAAAGGGGAGGGATTGGTATCCGGTAGAGCTAGAGAGGCCAAGAGAGCTTATTGTAATCAGTTGAGTGGTTATTCAATAAAGTTCTCTTCCCCTACATTTCTTCTTCTCCTTCGTGGTATTTTCTGGTGTTGTGTTTCGCTGCATTATTGTTGTTAGGTGTGACCTAAGTCGTAGAGACTAGGTACCCACGCCAGGAAGGCTGATCGGTTATCTTCGATAGACCGAGCCGCACGTTGTTGGGATTCGCTTTGTAATCCCTTCGTACGTGTCACATACCTATATCGTGAATAATCATTGGTAAAGGTAATAAAGTATGAATAACGTCCCCTAGCTAGCATATCGAATGGGCCACACACATCTGTGTGTACTAGGATAAGTATTTCAGTGGTCCTCTCCCCATGTCCTACAAAGGATAATCTAGCCATTTTTCCTTGAAGACATGACTCGCAAATTGGATATGACTCGAAAGTCAATGAGCCGATAAGCCCATCTTTCTCCATTTTGTTCATTCTGTCTTCTCCAATATGGCCAAGCCTGAGGTGCCACAAACACTTTTGGTTTATCTCATCCCTGGATCTCTTGGATCCTTTGGCATTCACTTCTTGCTCAGAAACATTCACAAACTCATCCATATGTAAATGATAGAGACTGTCAATCATAAAACCACGTGCGACTATTTTATTTCTGAAATAAATAGAACAACAGTCTTTGTCAAATGTAAAAACATGACCTTCCTGTGCTAGGCATAAAATAGAAATCAAATTTCTGCTAGCAGCAGGTACATAATAACAGTCTCTAAGTAATAAACTAAAATCAGACGGTAGTCGCAGAGGGTAGGTGCCCACAGCCACAGCAGCAACTTTTGCTCCATTGCCAATCCGAAGGGTTACCGCACCTTCCGCCAGCCTTCTACTTTTCTTTAGACCCTGCATGGTAATGCACAAATGAGCACTAGAACCAGAATCTATAACCCAACTAGAAGTAGAAGAAACCGTTAGTTTAGTTTCAATTACGAGCAAGTCTATACCTTCTGAAGGTGTGTCTCCCTTCTTGTTCTTCAAGCTCTCAAGATATGAAGGACAGTTTCTTTTTCAGTGGCCATCGACATTGCAGTGGAAACATTTTCCTTTGTCATTAGCCTTTTTCTTTTGAACTTCCTTCTTTGGCTTCTTGTCTTTCTTCTGCTTCTTTGCAGGCTTCTTTTTCTTCGAAGTAGACTTTTTCTTGAAACCAGAAGTCAACTCAGCAGCAAGGACATTGCCCCTTGAACCTTTCAAGGCTCCCTCAGCAGTTACCAACATGTTTAACAGTTCAGTCTTAGTGCATTCAATCTTATTCATGTGGTAGTTTACTATAAACTGTCCAAATGAATCAGAAAGGGATTGAAGGATCAGATCTACTTGCAATTCCTTGTGCATGTTCATACCGAGCTTCTCAAGCTCCTCCAGGTCCTTGATCATAGTCAGACCATGATCATGGACAGTCTGCCCCTCGCGCATCTTTGCTTTGAAGAGCCTCTTGGACACTTCAAAACGAGCTGTGCGACTCTGCTCACCATACAACTCTTGCAGGTGCATGTCCCCATCAGTCTTCATATTTTCATGCTAGCATTGAAGTTCATTGGACATGGATGCCATAATATAGCACTTGACTATAATGTCATCGTCTGTCCACTTTTCATGCGTCGTACGCTGGTCAGTGGTCGGACATGCTGGTAATGTGGGGATGTCATTGTCGAGCACATAGCCTATTTTCTCGCAACTCAGAACAATTTTGAGATTTCTAAGCCAGTCTCTGTAATTGGTACCAGTCAATCGGTTGGTCTCAAGAATATGGGCCAAAGGGTTTGAGGCTGACATTATAATTTGCAGAGAGTAAAGATTCTAGTTAGACTTTTGTACTTGATCCTAATCTGTTCTAGGGTCTTTTAGAACAAATGTACCTTCCACTATTTTCTCGAATTCCTCACACTCCTCTGGTAGGAAAACGGAAATTCTACACGACTAAGGTTTCTAGTGGGTACTGCGGTCCCACCGATTTACATGCCACCTCACCTAATAGTTATTGGTGACATATAAATGGATGAGTGTACAACTCTTGTACAATGCTTCTCAAGCATGTTGCAATGCTACTTGGTCTCTAAGCCATGAAGACCTCACCTAACAGTTATTGGTCCCATTTCTTAGTTAAGTTAGACCCACCGTATAACCGTAGAAATAAAGTCGTCATTGGGTCCTCACCTAACAGTTATTGGTGCCCAACCCCATCTTTACCCTACAACATCTCATGTCTATAGAGAGGTCCAGTCCCCCGATGCAACTTGCCCACTGTGTCCAGCCGAGACAAGTCAACATCAGAAAGACCTTAGCAGCTCTACTACGGTAGAAGACCTATGGACTTAATATTGGTTAATCAGGTCTTAGTGTTTGCAACTTGAGCTCTTCATAAGAGGTAATTGAACAATTGGCCAGGTAAGCAGGTGGGAGGCTCCCCTTACTCAGAGAGTAAGGTCCTAATTAAGTAACCACCTTTCATGTTTTTCTAGACACCAATTAGATCAATTAATCTAATATGACTCGCTCATGTTGGTTCACTTTCGACTTGATTGAGGAGGTTTTAGTTTAGGTCTCATTGGGTTTGCTACATCACATGTAAACCTATCTACCCCGCTCTCATTCACATCACATGCAAACGGCACATCGCTGGCAGTTATAATCGCAGCAATAAATAAAGCTAAACTTTAAATAGGTGATGATCATGGATTCTAATTTGGTCATATTACAAGCAAATGCACGTCAATCGATCAGTTGGTCTTCAACTCTTGAATTGGTCCCAAGCCTTCTTGATTCGATCCCTGATCAACTCTTGATCCAATCGCCATCAACCACTCAGATCGCCGTTCATCTCATGCACTATCTTCGACTTGATCGTTGACGTACATCACATCACAGAAATACAACCAGATATAAAATAAAAATAATAATAAATTACATTCCTTTTTAGGAGGCACGCAGGCCTCTCAAAACATTAAATAAGATGCATGCAAGCATCTGAAAAATTACATGATATTGCAGATCACATCGCAGGTCCTTACAATTGATACCAAAAGGGTTTGAATCCTATGATCATCACCACATGCAACAATTATAATTTTCAGATCTGAAATATAATTGATCATCTCATGACATGGGTTGCTGATCATGCTAAACATGATTCTAAACTTTGTAATCCCATTAACAATGCAATTAGAATCATCAATTTATCACATAAAAATTAGCATGCAAAAATCAGCAACCTTGAAAAAATCTGCATGCAGAAAATTTCAGCATGCATAATCTTTCAATTTTCAGATCTTATATGCCTGTTTACAATTAATTCTAATCTTAAGCTACGAAGCCTAGGCTCTGATACCACTGTTGGGAACCCGCTCATGCCGCAGAAAATCAAAAAAATTCAGATGGCAGCGGAAGAGGCATGCGCGGGATCACACGTTCATCCCATGAACGTTGTTCAAAAACCGTTCGTAGATAGATTAGAATTAAAAACTTTTAACTACATTAGGAAGATCAGATCTTCACCTTGTGCGGGTAGATGATCACCACAAACTGAAGTTCGTGGTTGAGGATGAAGGTTCGCTTGAAGCCGTTTAAGTGTCCGGCCTCTACGGGTATCCACACGAAGCAGAGATCCGATCAAAGCTTCCTTGTCTCCCCGGGGTGCTAGCTTCCTTGCAGAGACTACTTTAGGTGGCTGATCTCCTCCCTTTTGATCAACCCTTGATTGTGCTTGGGAGGAGGAAGAAGAATGATGAAGATTGAAGAAGAATCAAAGCACCTTTGAAACCCTTTTCTTTCCCTTGCGTTGGATGAAGCAAAGGAGGAGGGAGGAGGCCGCCAAGCTTCTTTCTTCTCCTCTTCTTGCTTGCGGCTGAACCAAGGAAAGGGGAGAGGGAGGCCACGGCACAAAGGGAAGAGGGCTTCTAATCAATGCCCTAGGTGCCTCCCATAGCAAGTGGAGCTCTTAACTTTTAGGAGCTCCTTGATAACCTTCCAAGAGGGGCGCTGGCCCCTCTTGTTTGCCGCACCAAGCAAGAAAAAGGAGGAGGGGCGTGTGCCCCTCCTTCATGGTTAACCTAATCCTCATTAAGTAAGGATTGGGATGCCCTAATGTGGCTAAGCCCTAATCTAATTAGGCTTAGTCTAAGGGTGAACCAATTTTGGGTTTAATCCATGCAATGTCCTAATCCAATTAGAACTCAATGAATCATGACTCAATTGAACCCTTCAATCCTAATCTAATTAGGAGTCATTAGATTAATAATTAATTGGAACTTAAGAAATCCTATTCCAATTAGGACTTATTTAATTTTAATCCTAATCCAATTAAGACTCTAATTTGAATCCAAAGTCCTAATCCAATTAGGACTTCTAGGAATCCTATTCTAAGTAGGAATCCAAATTGAATTCAAAATCCTAATCTAATTAGGATTGTTGGAATCCTATTCTAAGTAGGACTCCCAGTCCTACTCCAAGTAGGATTCCCAGTCCTAATCCAATTAGGACTTTCGAAATTCTACTCCAAGTAGGATTCGTGTTTAAGTCCAATTAATTAATTCCCATTGTTTCTTCTTCAACTGATCATCAATCAAATTGATTACTCATGATTCATAATCATATTTCAACCATCGGATCGGTCAATACTTCTCGTGTGTGTGACCCCATAGGTTCTATTCTGACTGGTAGTGAGATATATTGCGATCTCTATCATAATATCATTGAAAACTCCTTTCAATGGGTTGGAACGATTCCAACTCAACTTATTAGGGTTTATCAATCATCGAGATATTTCCTGTGAGTCTCACCATCCACCAGTGACACCTAGCAGCATGTAGTGGCTACCCAGCAGAATGGAATAATGAACCTCTAGGTGCAGTTATCGCATGATACAGTCCTTCTATCATAGATCCCTACAGGACGGAGGTCATGGACAACTCGTCAAACCCCATCGTCTGTCATATGTCAAGATTTATTCGACTTAAGTTCGAGAGTGGAAAACTCTTTCTCCACTGTGCATACTGCCCCGGCCGAGGTCTTACGAATTCAGTTTTATAAATCACATAAGATCTCTCCTTATCTACCAAGGTCGATAGATTCCATATAGGTGCATACCCTACTCCTACAGTGAACCTATTGCAGCCAATCTACACTGCATGGATCCGTATGTCTAGAGACCATGTATACGTGTAGTCAAACTACAATAACCTCACTGTGAGTAGCCGAAGCACCGCAGGTCAAAGGACCAGTCATACTACTGCAACATCAAGCAAGTCACTGATGAGTGGATAGACATCCAAGTGACTTCTTGTCTTGGTCATGCTCAGTACCCTTGTTCTTAACAAGCACCTGCACTATTACTTCAGTATCGCCACACTGTGGACTTGAGTCTCATCCATCCATAAGGAAAGCAATGTGTGCACTGATCGGATCGATCACCGTCCTCGTGATGATCCATTGATCAGGAGCATTCAGAAATTAATCACTAATGATGCATGGCTCAAATTCAAGCATCTTAAGAATATGCATCATCATCTTATTAATTCTTGGACGATTCATAGACACATAAACAATATGAATGAAAAATATGCCTTTTATTTATTCAATAATAAATAATCAAGTACAAAATTATATCCCTAGAATTAACAATGTGTCAGCCAGATTGGCTTCTAGGGCATACATCTAACATCTATAAGCCTTACTTGATGTAGAATATCCCAAAAGATACCTTCATCAGATTTGGAATCAAATTTACCTAAGTTATCTTTGCCATTATTATGAATGAAACACCTACATCCAAACACATAAAAGTAGTTTACTTTGGGCTTTGTATCTCTCCAAAGTTCGTAAGGTGTTTTCTTTATAATTGGTCTTAATAGAACTCTATGTAATATATGTCATGATGTGTTAATAGCTTCTCCCCAAAAATACTTTGGGAGGTTACTTTCACACAACATGGTTCTAGCCATTTTTTCTAGGATTCTATTCTTTCTTTCCACAACTCCATTTTGTTGTGGTGTCCTAGGTGCAGAGAAATTATGAGTTATCCCCTTTTTACTACAGAATTCATTAAATAGATAATTTTCAAATTCGTTCCATGATCACTCCTAATAGCTATAACTGAAGCATTTCTTGAGTTAGTTACTTCCTTATGAAATTTCTTAAATACTGAAAATGCTTCATCTTTATGAGCTAAAAACATGACCCATGTGTATCTAGAAAAATCATCTACAATGACAAGGCCATACTTGTTTCCACCAAGGCTTGTGGTTCTAGTTGGTCCAAAAAGATCCATGTGAAGTAGTTCAAGGGGTCTAGTAGTAGAGACACAATTTATGGATTTAAAGGAACTTCTAGATTGTTTGCCATATTGATATGCTTCACAAATTTTATTTTTCTTAAATTTTAGCTTTGGCAAACCAATCACAGAATCTCTTTTAACTAATTTTGATATTGTATCCATACTTGCATGACCTAATTTACGGTGCTATAACCAACTTGCATCATTGACTTTAGAATCACTAGCTACTAAGCAATGGCTATTTTTGGCGAGATCTTCAAGATCTACTACATAAACATTGCCACGTCTTATTCCTTTGAATACTAAGCTATTGTCAATTGAGTTGGTTATAATGCATGAAGATGGCTTAAACAGAACATCAAAACTTCTATCACATAATTGACTAACGCTAAGTAAGTTATGCTTAAGACCATCTACAAACCGTACATTATCAACGAAGGTTGAAGGGGTGATTTGTATTTTACCTATACCAATGATGTGACCTTGGTTGTTGTCTCCAAAAGTCACCGCACCTCCCTCTTTAGGCTCTAGGATGAAGAATTGCTCCTTGTCACCCGTCATGTGTCTTGAGCAGCCACTATCCAAGTACCAACAGTGTTTGTTGACCTTGGCTGCAAGACACTCCTACACAAGAAAATCATACAGTTTTAGGTACCCAAGTTTTCTTGGATCCTTCAAGGTTAGTAATGTTGGTTCCTTTTGGAACCCAATTTTTTTAATCATTCTTTTAACTTTATTTTTTTGTGGTTACATACATTTGCTATATGTCCTACTTTACCACAACAAAAACAAGTTACATTTTTGGTTTTACTTTCTCCGGCTTTTACAAAAAAGTTTTTAAGAAATTTTTGCTTGTTGTTAGGCTTATACCCTAAACCGGCTTTATTAAATACAGCTCTTTGACTATTAAGAATCATTTCTAGTTTTTCAGAACTAAAGATAAACTTCTCAACTATAGGTTTATATTTTTCAAGTTCTTTTGTTAAGTTCAGTTTTTCTGTTTTTAGTAAATTTAGATCTTTTGTAAAGTTATCTTTTAGAGTTCGGTTACTATTTTTAAGTTCTGAAACTTTCTTAGTTAGTCTTTCGTTATCTTTAATTAAAGCATTAGTTTTTTGAGTTAGCAATTGTTTGCTTGTTTTAAGTTCTAAGTTTTCTTTAATGATAGAGTCCTTGTCCTTAATTAATTTATCGTACTTATGAGTGTAAGATTGATTAGATAGTTTCAATTCTTTATTTTTAAGGTTTATTATCTTATATTCATCCATTAGTTCATTAAAAGCATCATACAATTCATCAAAGGTAAATTCTAAATGTGTTTCAGATATTACCTCATTTTTGTTCGCCATAAAATAAAAATTTGCTTTTTCCTCTTATTCCTCATCCGATGATGATGATGATTGATCGGAGTCTGTCAAAGTGGAGACAAGAGCTTTCTTCTTTTTGTATTTGCTGCCCTTCTTTCACAAGGGACAGTCGATTCTGAAATGTCCCGGCTTCTTACATTCATAGCATCCGATTCCCTCACTTTCTCTTTTCTTACCTTTATCCTTGTTGTAGGAACTTGAGGAACCTCTCTTCTGATGAAAGGACTTCTTCCGGTTGATGAATCTTCTAAACTTTCGCACGAGAAGAGCCTCATCTTCATCTCCCTCATTGTCTTCTTCTTCACTGCTGCTACTGCAAGAGGGATCCTTGTTAGAAGAAGTGGACTTAAGGGCAATTACCTTTTTCTTGTGGGAGGACTCTTCTTCACTGTGTTGCTTCATTGTGAGCTCATGTGTCATCAAGGATCCAAGGAGCTCCTCGAGTGGCAGCTTGTTCAAGTCTTTAGCTTCTTGGATCGCCGTTACCTTGGCTTCCCATGATCTTGGTAAAGATCGAATAATTTTTCTGACAAGGTCACTGTTAGTATAACTTTTACCAAGGCTTTTTAAGCTGTTGATAATATCAGTAAATCTAGTGAACATGCAAATGATGGTTTCATTATATTCCATTTTAAACAGTTCATACTTATGAACTAGCATGTTTATTTTAGATTCCTTGACTTGATTCGTGCCCTCGTGGGTCACTTCAAGTCTATCCCATATCTCTTTTGCAGAATTGCAAGTAGAGATTCTATTGAATTCATTATGGTCTAAGGCAAAAAAAAAGTACATTAATTGCTTTGGCATTTAGTTGTGCCTTCCTTCTATCACTATTATCCCAATCTTTTTGAAGTTTGGGTATAGTAATGTTATCTACATAGATAGAAGGAATATATGGTCCATTAACTATGATGCTCCAAACATCATAGTCTTGGGCTTGGATAAATATCCCCATTCTAGCCTTCCAATAGGTGTAGTAGTTCCATTGAAGAATGGAGGCATATTGGTGGATTGCCCCTCACTAAGAGAAGATCCAAAAGGGGTTGTCATTTTGATCTTTTACTCTTTTAATATAAGAGCTCCGGCTCTGATACCACTTGTTGCCCAAAGAGACAACCCAAGAGGGGGGGTGAATTGGGTTTGGATTAATTCTCGACCAATTAAAAACTTGATTAGTAAATAATTAAATCTAATGCAAACAAGTTAATTAAGCTTCTTGATGAGGAGATTGGAAGAGACAAATAGCCAATGCAAACACAAGGAGATTTTATAGTGGTTCGGAGCCAAACCTTGCTCCTACGTCCACTCCCCAAGCTTCACTTGGGAGTTCGCTATAATTTCTTGGATTACAGCCGGTTGTTTTACAAGTTCACAACCCAACTTGTTGTTTTCGCGAGATCACAATAAACTCGGTCGATTTTCACAGGCTCACCGACTAGAACCATCCGATTGTTTTTTCGAGATCACAATCAAACCCTTACACCGTTGGTTTTAACTTCGGCTCACCAACAAACCTTACAACCCTTGATTCAATCCCCTGATTGAATCAAGTAAGAAATCAGTTTGGGAAAAGATACAAGGAAAGCTTCTTAACAAGCAAATATGAATCAATATGAATAGAGTAAAGTTAGAAGCCCTCAAACAGATTTCGGAAGAGGAAGAAAGGGCTTCTTGAACTCTGAGTCTCCTCTTTGAGTGCACTGAAGATCTGATGTCAGAAGAAGAGCTTTGAATGCGAAGGAAAGACTTCTTGGAATGTATTGAATGCGTTTCTTCCTTCTTTTGCTTGTCTTTTCTCTCAATGGACTCTTGGTAGTTGGAAAACACTTAATGCATAGATGGAGTAACTCTCTTGTTGTCTACTACTGTTTACTCTGGCTATTTAAACAGTCCTTTTTGAAAAATAGCCGTTAGACACTGATTTGTGGCCGTTCTGCACAGTCTGCACCTCCTGACAATGTATCCGTTGGGGTTGGAGTCGACTCGCTCGATCTGGAGTCGACTCGACCGTTGCTGGAGTCGACTCATGCTTTACTGGAGACGACTCGTCTACTGTTCAGGATTTGAATTAAAGTGACGTTCCAACCTGGAGTCGACTCGGGCCAACCCTGGAGTCGACTGGCCAAGATCTGGAGATGACTCGGCATTTTGGAGACGGCTCGTTCTCAGGATTCCAGAGATCTATTTTTCTGCATTTCTCTCTCGAGTCGACTCGGATCCTCTTGGAGTCGACTCGGTTCTCAGAGCCCGAAAAATCGATCCTCTGTCTGTTGATCTGAGCTGCTTCGGAGTCGACTTGCACTTTGTTGGGATCGACTCGGCTGACTTGGGGTCGACTCTCGAATTCTCGGAGTCGACTCGTTCACAGGGTCACTGAGTTTGGTTTTCTGCCTTTTAGTCCGCTTTCCTCTGAGAGTCGACTCGCCAAACGTTGGAGTCGACTCGCCAAACGTTGGAGTCGACTCGCATCCTTCTGGAGTCAACTCAATAACAGGGTCTAGAAAATACTTCTCTGTCTTTCTGTCTGTTACTCCTTGGAGTCGACTCAGAACCGTTGGAAGTCGACTCGGCAAGCATCGGAGTCGACTCGAAATCTTCGGAGTCGACTCGGTGACAGGGTCTGAAATTCATCTTTCTGTCCTTCTGTCTGTTCTCAGTCGGAGTCGACTCGTAGTGTATCGGAGTCGAATCAAGCTTGTGCCAGAACTCTGAAACACTTAGAGTCGATTCGTAATCTTCCGAAGTCGACTCGAGCTTCAGACTTTGGCTTAATTGAATTCAACACTTAGCCAAATAACTTTGAACCAAGGCTCGATGCTCTTAAAGATAAATTCACATATATTCGTCTGAAACACTAGATTGAATTCATTAGTACAACATGAAATATACTCAAATGCTTTGAGCTCATCAAAATCAAATAGGGGTATAATCAATCACTCTACAGTTCAGGGGGACCCTTGCTAGAAAATTCATAATCACATTTGGCACATAACATCCTTGATGCATTTTGTCTTGATCTGAAACTTAACTGATACATAAAAGAATTTATCACAAAACCACTTGCAATGCATATTAATATTTTTCTATCTTGAGTTTACCATGTTACATCACTCTAAACTCACACTAATGAACATTCCTCCTACTCAGGGGGAGAATTCGTTAAAACTATTTGTGTGAACCATTTCAATAGTCTTCTCGGCTTGATACATTTTCTTTTAAAAACTCTTCAGATATTTTTTTAACACTGATACATCTTTGATACATGAAAAATCTTTATGATACATCATGAGGCTTGCTATTTGGTTAATATATCTTGTGTATCAAGCATGAACCAAATTGCAATTCAAATAATTGATCTTAAGTACCTCTAATTTAATACAAAAGGGGGAGAAAAATAGAAGTGAAAAATCAGTTTAGAACGTAATGTTTTATGTTTGATTCATAATCATTATTATCGATATCTGAAAAACATAAATAAATCTCGAGAGGCTTACATAAATGAAAGAAGAAATGAATGTTCTTAAAAGCTAAATTATTAAAGGCTACTCTATGAATATCTTTTGGAAGTTGAACCTTCATCTGTACTTAATTGGTAAATTATTTGCTTTGAAGGATTTCATCTATCTTAGTACCGGAAATTTACATTGGATTCTACAAATGAGTTCTTATTGGCTTGCACTTTAGAGTTTCAATCTTGTGCCAATTCATTTTAATTGATTTTGATGCTATTTTCTCCTTAAAGGAGTAAAAGAAAGTCTTTAAAAGGAAAAAGAGGTTGGATTTCCATTCGTACTTTCTTTGAATATCATTCTTGACACTTCTTGAATTAACTTGAAAAAGGTTCCACCTGTACTTGATTTGAAAACTATCTTTGAAATTAAATTCGATGTGCTCTCATTATAATTTGCTTTGAAATCATCTTAATTAGCTCTGATCTATGCTCATTAATCTTACCCAGACACTATTGCCTTGAATGACATGATTCATATTCCTGCAATAATTAGACATGCATTGAATGAAATTTAGAGTACAATAAGGAGAAAGCAATAATTTGCTTCATGTTTCATTATCCTGTAACCATTTTGATGTGTCAAAAAGGGGGAGAATTATTTGAGTATATGCTTTGCTGTGTTAATTCATAAGATAGCTAGTTTACGCTAATATACACAATCCTTTTATTTACACAATCTTTTTATTGTTGCATATACTCATAGTTTTGTCATCATCAAAAAGGAGGAGATTGCTGATCCTAGGTTTGATTTTGATGATCACAAAATCATGAATTATATTTACTAATGATTGTGTCTTTGGTTGAAAGAAAGAACTAGCATTTTATAAGATTTCTTGATAAAGAAAGAACATCAAAGCATCAAAGAAGAGTTGACCTCTTGTATCCAAAGGTCGACCCTGAGAAGTCAAAATAAAAGAAAAGAAGAGCAAAGCACTGCACTAGAGTCGACCCCAGCACCTCAAGAGTCGACCCCAGCGAAGCTCGAGTCGACCTTAGTAAAAGATGAGTCTGAGGATGATAGTGGTATTTTGATGATTAATAGAATGATTAAGAGTATGTTACGAGTTAATTCGATACATCATTAATAAGTCCGTCACTCTCGATACATTATTATAATGAGATTAAGATGTATTTCAATGATTATTAATGAGATAAAATTTGCGATAGGAAAGGGATAGTGAATTCTAAATTCTAATTCGGCAAAGTTTCAAGTGAAACATACTCTTAAGTGGACAATAGTAATTTTTATTGTTTGGAGTATGTAACACTACCATGACATATATTCAAAATTGTTTAAAGTTTATTTCATTGATTATATGGATGAATCTAACCTTAAGTTGCAGCAAAGTGTGGATTGAGTCGACCCCAAGATTGATTGAGTCGACCCCAAGATTGATTGAGTCGATCCCGGCACATCAAGAAACCATCTGGCACACTTCTGCAAAAATGGCACGGATGAACAGTACTTGGGTCGACCCAAGAAAAGCATGAGTCGACCCAATCCTCAAGCCTCAAGAAAACAGTTCTCTGGAAACCCTGAGAGGGTCGACCCAACTGAAACTTGAGTCGACCCCAAGTTAACATGAGTCGACCCAAAGGCAATGACATTCAAAAATAGGTTCTCTGGAAACCCTGAGAGGGTCGACCCAAGTGGAAGTTGAGTCGACCCAACTGAACCTTGAGTCGACCCAAAAAGTGTTGAGTCGACCCAAGTGAAGGAAGGCTGAAATACAAGGTTCTGTGATTTCTGAGAGGGTCGACCCCAATGATGCTTGAGTCGACCCAAGTGAAAGTTGGGTCGACCCTAGTAAAAGTTGAGTCGACCCAAACACGGGCAGAAGCATAACGGCTAGTTCTGCAGAAGTACTTTCAGACCTTCCAACAGTGAGTAACGGCTAGTTTTTGAATTCTAACCATTGGGGCTTGTCTAATAGATGAAGAAAACTATTTAAAGTGACACTATTCATCAGAGAAAACATCCTTTTGCAAAATATCAAAGCTTACACAAGAAAGACAAGTGCCCTAATCTTCTTCATCCAAGTGCTTCATTCAAGAGTCAAAAGGAAGTGGTTGAGCAGATTCCAAGAGATATTAAGAGCTCCATCCACCCTTGAAGAGTGAAGCATTCTTGACAAAGAAGAGAGAAGTCTCATCAAGCGATAACTACTCTCTAAACTCTTCTTTGTAGCTTATATATGTTATATTTGCTCATCTAGGAGCTTCAACTTTCTTCTTTCTTTTTATTAATCACCTTGTAAAGGTTTGTTGGTGAGCCCGCAAAACCAACGGTGTAGGTTTATTGGTGAACCTGTAAAACCAATTGTGAAGGTTCGTTGGTGAGCCCGTAAAACCAACATAGGTTCTTGGTGATCCCGGAAAACCAAAGTGTTAAGGTTTTTGGATTGTGAGCCCGGAAAACAATCCAACTGTAATCCGCAGGATTATAGTGAATTCCCAAGGGGTCGCTTGGGGAGTGGACGTAGGTGCTTAGGAGAGCACCGAACCACTATACTTCTTGTGTGTTTGTATTGTGCATTTGTTCTAATTTCACTCACTCATCAATTGACTAAAGTAAGATAGTAAAAATCAAGAGAAACCAATTCACCCCCCCCCCCCTCTTGGCTTATCACCTTGGGCAACAAGTGGTACCAGAGCTAGGTGCTCATATAGTATTTGTTGATCTCACAATCAAGAGACAAAGATCATGACAACCCAAGTGGGATGTTCTATGAGTGAGGAGCAATCCACAAATAGACCTCCTCTATTTAATGGCACTAATTACACATACTGAAAAGCTAGGATGAGGATATTCATTCAAGCTCTAGACTATGAATTGTGGTATATTATAATTAGAGGACCTCACACATCCACAATTAGTATAGAGGGCACTATCATTCCCAAACCAGAAATGGATTGGAATGAGAATGATAGAAGACTAGCACAATTAAATGCTAAAGCAATAAATGTACTTTACTGTTCACTAGATGTAAGTGAATTCAATAGAATATCTACATGCATCCCCGCAAAAGAAATTTGGGATAAACTTGAGGTCACACATGAAGGAACCAATCAAGTTAAGGAGTCAAAAATAAACATATTAGCACATAAGTATGAGTTGTTTAAAATGGAATCCACTGAGTCCATAACTGAAATGTTTACTCGTTTCACGGAAATCATAAATGGGCTAAAGAGTCTAGGAAAGTCTTATACTAACTCTGAATTGGTGCAAAAAATTCTCAGGTCTCTACCAAGAGTTTGGGAGGCCAAGGTAATCGCAATTCAGGAAGCAAAGGACCTCAATACACTGCAATTGGAGGAACTTCTAGGATCACTCATGACCCATGAGTTGACCATGAGGCAAAATTCAGAAGATGAGGTCAAGAGAAGAAAGACCATTGCCCTAAAGTCTACCACTCCAAAACAAGAAACTGAATCGGAAGAATCTGATGATGATGATGAATTTGATGAAGAAGGAATGGCTATGCTTGGAAGAAAATTCAGAAAATTTATGAGAGGTAAGAAGAGATCTCATAAAAAGAAACCCTTCTTCAAAGGTAGCTCAAGCAAAGAAAAGGGTAAGAACAAAGAGAAAGAAAAGGAAACACCAATTTGTTATGAGTGTAACAAGCCCGGGCATTTTAAGATAGATTGCCCGGAATTAAAGTGGATGGCAAGAAAACTTAAGAAGAAGAACTTCATGGCTGAATGGAGTGAAAGTGAGGAGTCAAGTTCGGAAGAGGAAGATCATAAAGAGACGGCCCAAATCTGCCATATGGCCAATGACGATGAGGTAGATTCTGAACTTGAATGTGATTTTACTGTTGATGAATTACATGATGCATTTTTAGAACTCATGGAAGAACACAAAAAACTGATCAATAAAAATAAAGTTCTAAAAGAAGAAAATCAATTTCTTATCAAAGATAAGCTGAAACTATCTAATAACTATGAAACATTAAGTAGGAGACTCACAAATGAAACCAAGAATCTAATTGCTGAAAATGTCAAGTTAAAAGAAGATGCTGAAAAATATAAATCCTTAGTAGACAAGTTTACACTTAGCTCAACCAAATTAAATATGATTCTTGATAGTCAAAAAGCTGTATATGATAAAGCTGGATTAGGATATAGAACAAATAGGAAACAAAAATACTTAAAAAACATATTTGTAAAAGCTAAAAATAAAAATATAACTTGTCATTGTTGCAATAAATTAGGACATAAAGCATATGAATGTAACTATAGAAAGTCTAGCTACAACAAATTGAGTAATAATTATAAGCTTAAATCCAAGAAAGTTTGGGTTCCAAAAGGAACATCAAGTACTAACCCTAAAGGACCCAACATAGTTTGGGTACCTAAAGCTCATTCTTGATCTTGATTGCAGGGGTGTCTTGCAGCTAATAAGGTGGATAAACGATGGTATCTAGATAGCGGCTGTTCAAGACACATGACCGGTGACGTAGACCAATTTGTCACCTTGGAGTCTAAGAAGGGTGGAGTAGTAACCTATGGAGACAATGGAAAAGGGTATACCATTGGAAAGGGTAAAATTTTCATTACTCCATCTACCTTCATAGAAAATGTCTTATTAGTTAATGGTTTGAAACATAACCTACTTAGCATAAGTCAATTTTGTGATAAAGGGTTTAAAGTCACATTTGAAGCATCAGTATGCATAATCACAAATCCTAAAGATAATAGCATTGTACTTATAGGACAAAGGCAAAGAAATATTTACATGGTAGATCTTCATGAATTAGGCAAGAAAAATGGATTATGTTTAATTACTAATGAAGAAAAGAAAAATGAAACAAGTTGGCTTTGGCATCATAGACTAGGACATGCTAGTATGGATTTAATATCAAAACTAGTCAAGAAGGAATTAATAAAAGATGTGCCAAAATTGATCTTTGAAAAGGACAAAATTTGTGGACCATGCTCATTAGGAAAACAAACAAAATCATCCTTCAAATCAAAGAATATAGTATCAACAACTAGGCCTTTTGAACTCATACATATGGATCTATTTGGACCCACTAGAACTGCAAGTCTAGGAGGGAAGAAGTATGGACTAGTTATAGTAGATGATTTTTCAAGTTATACATGGGTTTCATTTTTGGCACATAAGAATGAAGCATTTTCAGCATTCTTGAAATATTATAATAATATCATAAATAAAAAGAAACTCACCTTAATAGCAATTCGAAGTGATCATGGAACTGAATTTGAAAATCAACACTTTGAAGAATTTTGTAATGAAAATGGTATCTCACATCAATTTTCAGCACCTAGAACGCCTCAACAAAATGGGATTGTTGAAAGAAAAAATAGGACCTTGGCAGAAATGGCACGCACGATGTTGTGCGAGTCAAATCTTCCAAAGTACTTTTGGGCTGAAGCTATAAGCACTGCTTGCCATATTCTAAATCGAATTTTAATACGACCTATAACCAAGAAAACTCCTTATGAACTTTGAAAGAATAAGAAACCAACCGCTAAATATCTTAGAGTATTTGGATGTAGATGTTTCATTTTAAACAATGGCAAGCAGGATCTAAGTAAATTTGATGCCAAGTCAGATGAAGGTATCTTCTTAGGATACTCCACATCTAGTAGGGCATACAGAGTGTTTAATAAAAGAACTCTTGTAGTCGAAGAGTCAGTTAATATCATATTTGATGAGTCTGATAGTGAGTCTGCTAGGAAAGAAAATATCCTTGATGATGATGCAGGAATTATTAACTTTGAAAAATTGAATCTTGATGACGTGCCAAATCAAGATAAGGAAAATGATCGCGTGCCACCACAATCTCAAGACTTGCCAAAGGAATGGAGGTATGCATATGGACACCCTAAAGGCTTAATCATTGGTGATCCATCTCAAGGGGTAAGAACTTGATCCTCTCTTAGAAATTTAAATGATTATCTTGCTTTTATTTCACAGTTAGAACCTAAGACTTATGAAGAAGCTGAAAAAGATACCAATTGGATAAATGCCATGCAAGAAGAATTAAATCAATTCAAAAGAAGTAATGTATGGACATTAACTGAGAGACCAAAGCATAACTCTGTAATTGGAACAAAATGGATCTTTAGAAATAAATTAGATGAAAATGGGGTAGTTATAAGAAATAAAGTTAGACTTGTAGCTAAGGGATACAATCAAGAAGAAGGGATAGATTTTGAGGAAATATTTGCTCCCGTAGCTAGATTAGAGGCTATTAGATTACTTCTAGCTTTTGCATGTTTCATGGATTTCAAATTGTATCAAATAGATGTAAAAAGTGCCTTCTTAAACGGTTTTATAGAGGAAGAAGTATATGTAGAGCAACCTCCTGGTTTTGAGAATCATGAATTGCCATATCATGTGTTTAGACTACATAAGGCATTATATGGATTGAAGCAAGCACCTAGGGCTTGGTATGATCGATTAAGCAAATTTCTACTAAATAATGACTTCAGTAGAGGAAATGTAGATAAAACACTTTTTCTCAAAAGAAAAGACAAAAATCTGCTAGTGGTACAAATATATGTGGATGACATAATCTTTGGTGCCACAAATGATAATCTTTGCAAAGAGTTTGCTAATTTAATGCACGGAGAATTCGAGATGAGTTTGATGGGAGAACTAAGTTTCTTTCTCGGATTACAAATCAAGCAAACCAAAGAAGGTATTTTCATTCATCAAACTAAGTATACAAAGAAAATATTAAAGAAGTTTGGGAATGAAAATCACAAGGGAATAGGCACCCCAATGAATCCCACTAGTAAGCTAGACAAAGATGAGAAAGGAAAAAGTATAGATATGAAACTTTATAAAGGCTTAATTGGATCTTTGCTCTACCTTACTGCTAGTAGACCAGACATAGTGTTTAGTGTAGGAATATGTGCTAGATACCAATCAGATCCTAAGGAGTCACATTTAAGTGCTGTTAAAAGAATCCTTAGATATTTAAGAGGAACTACAAACATAGGATTATGGTACTCAAGAGACTCCTGTCTAGATTTGCTTGCCTACTCAGATGCAGATTTTGCTGGATGCAAATTAGATAGGAAGAGCACTAGTGGAACATGTCAATTTTTAGGAAATAACTTAGTATCATGGTTTAGCAAAAAGCAGAATTCAGTAGCACTATCAACGGCTGAAGCTGAATATATAGCTGCCGGCAGTTGTTGTGCTCAAGTACTATGGCTTAAACAACAACTAGAGGACTATGGAGTTAAACTAGATAACATTCCTATAAAGTGTGATAATACTAGTGCCATCAACCTTACTAAAAAGCGATCAACAACAACCATGATTGCATCTTTGCCTCGCTGCGTTCTTGGAAGAGCCACAATGAAATCCATGCTAACATCCTCCCATGGACGGCTTGGAACAGGGAGAGGAGTGTACATGCCGTGATGAAAGTGAGATTTGGCACGATGACAAGTAGCACACCTAGAGATAATGGCCTGAACATCACCATTCATGCGTGGCCAATAGAAATGCTCAGATAAGATTTCCAACGTCTTGTTGATACCAAAATGACCAGCTAAACCTCCTCCATGAGCTTCCCGAATAAGAAGATCTCTAATTGAACCCTTGGGAATACACAGCTTGTTTCCCTTGAAAAGAAAACCTTCTTGGATGTTGTAAGAACTCGGTAAGGTGTTGTCCTCCCTACCAAAGTATGGAGAGAAATCAGTATCCTCATAGTACAACTCCTTGATGAAGCTAAATCCCAGCACCTTTGCCTCAAGAACAGCAAGCAATGAATATCTCCTTGAAAGAGCATCAGCTACAACATTGCATTTTCCCGCCTTGTGTTTGGACACAAAGGAAAAAGATTGGAGGAACTCTACCCATTTAGCATGCCTTGAACTCAACTTGTGCTGACCATTGATGTACTTCAATGCCTCATGATCAGAATGTAGCACAAATTGCTTAGGCTTCAAATAGTGACTCCAATGATCAAGAGCACGAACAATAGCATAGAACTCCTTGTCGTAGGTGCTGTAATTGAGCCTTGCTCCATTGAGTTTCTCACTGAAATAAGCAATGGGACGCTTATTTTGAACAAGAACAGCTCCAATTCCAACTCCACTTGCATCACACTCAACTTCGAAGACTTGATCAAAATCTGGCAAGGCAAGAATAGGTGCGGTGCAAAGCTTTTGTTTGATAGCCTCAAAAGCTCGTTGGGCAGATTGAGTCCATGCAAATGAACCATTCTTCAAGCACTCAGTAATAGGGGCCATATGTGAGCTGAAATTGTAAATAAACCTTCGGTAGAAAGAGGCTAACCCATGGAAGCTTCTCACATCAGAAATGGACTTAGGAGGTGGCCATGTGCGAATAGCCTCCACCTTGGACTGATCAACTGAAATTCCATCCTTGGACACGACATAGCCAAGGAACACAATGCTTGATGACAAGAACTCACACTTCTCCATCTTTGCATAAAGATGTTGCTTGCGCAGAACTGAAAACACTTGTTCAAGATGCTCCAAGTGCTCCTTCTCATTCTTTGAATAGATGAGGATGTCATCAAAATACACCACCACGAACTTCCCAATGAAGGACCTTAGCACCTCATTCATTAGCCTCATGAAGGTACTTGGTGCATTTGATAACCCAAATGGCATCACCATCCACTCATAGAGGCCTCCTTTAGTCTTGAAGGCTGTTTTCCACTCATCTCCATCTCGGATTCTGATTTGGTGGTAGCCACTTCGCAAATCAACCTTGGAAAAGACTTGTGCTCCATGAAGCTCGTCCAACATATCGTCAAGTCTAGGAATGGGGTACCTATATTTGACGGTAATGTTGTTGATAGCACGGCTGTCTACACACATTCTCATAGTGCCATCCTTCTTAGGAACAAGCAAGGCTGGAACTGAACAAGGACTCATGCTCTCTCGGACATAGCCTTTGGTAATCAACTCATCAACTTGTCTTTGTATCTCCTTTGTTTCTTGTGGGCTACACCTATAGGCAGCCTTGTTATGCAACATAGCTCCCGGAATCAAGTCAATATGGTGCTCAATACCACGAATTGGAGGTAAACCTGTGGGCAAATCATTTGGAAAAACATCTCCAAAACGGGTTAGTAAGGGTTGTACCATGGGATTTAAGGTCATCTCCTCCTTGCTTGTAGTTTGCTCAACAACAAGCAAGACGAAAAAGGGTCTCCCTCTCTGAATTTTTCTCTCAACCCGTGTTTCACTCAAGAATAGCTCCTTCTCTCTTGTGTTTCCCTTCCCAGGCTGGGTTTTGTGTTTTGGTGGGGGCAATGGGGTAAGGGTGATTTTCTTGTGATTGGTAATGAGAGAATAAGTGTTTTGGTGACCATTATGTAAAACTTGTTTATCAAACTGCCATGGCCTCCCTAGTAGCAAATGACAAGCATCCATAGGTATAACATCACATAGGATCTCATCATGATAAACATTACCGATGGAAAAAGAGATAAGGGCCTGTTTTGTTACCGAAACTTCATTGCCTTTGTTCAGCCATTGGAGCTTGTAAGGATGTGGGTGTTCAAGAGTAGGAAGCTCAAGTTTGCCAACTATTAATGTTGAAGCTACGTTGGTGCAACTCCCACTGTCTATAATCAAATCACACACCTTGCCCTTGATGGTGCAACTAGTGTGAAAGATCTGCTCACGTTGCTCCTCGTTCTCGTTGGGTGATTCAAGAACATGAAGAACCCTCTTAATCATTAAGGATTCACCATGATCAGCAGCTACAAGGGTTTCTTCCTCTTCATCTCCTTCATCATCACCATCATTATCTATCTCGTGATTAATCTCGTCTACCTCCCTCAAGGTCATGACTCTTTTGTTTGGACATTCAGCTTGAAAATGACCAAAACCATGACATTTAAAGCACTTCTTGCCATCAAACTTCTTGGGAACCTCTTGAGCAGCTTCTTTGGCTTTGTTTTTCTCCTTATCATATCTTGGTTGCTGCTCAGAAACTGAAGATGAACTTGCTCTAAATGGTTTAGAGAAGGGTTTAGAGATGGATTTCTTACTTGAAAACTGTTTTTCCACCTTTAGGGCAATCTTGACAACATCATCAAATGACCAATAAGGCTGTAAATCCACCTTTTCAGCATAGATGGAGTTCATACCACCAATGTACCTAGCAATGGTTTGCTCGGGCTCCTCATTCACTCCCGTACGCAGCTTGAGTTGTTCAAACTCCCGTGTGTACTCCGCCATGCTGAGAACTCCTTGCTTCAAATGTGTCATTTGAAGGTACAACTCTTGCTTGTAAGTGGATGGAAGAAAACGCTTGTCCATGAGCTTCTGCAGCTTAGCCCATGAGCGAATACTCCTTTTGCCTTCTTGCATTCTTTGGTGCTTCATGTGCTCATACCAAAGGGATGCATACTTCTTGAGCTTAAGTACAGCCATCTTGAAGCTCTTCTCATCGGAATATCCCTTAGCTTCGAAGACTCTCTTGATGGATTGCACCCATTCAAGATAATCCTCCGGGTTCAAGCTTCCATCGAACTCAGGTGGTTCAACCTTCACATCTCGGAAATCGTCACGTACATGGTTTCTTCTCCCACGCCTTGGGCTGCTATGGTCAGAATCACTACTCCCATCACTTCCTCTACCATTCCCACCCCTTAAAAGGGTAAGGATTTCTCCCATTTGCCGCTGGAGCGTAGCAATTTGTCGATCTCTCCGCTCATTGTGAGCTTGTTCAAGAGTCAATCCTCTTGGAACTTCTTCTTCCATTGCTGGGTTCTTTTGTGGACTGAATAATGTGTTTTGGGGCTGGAGGTTCTTTGTGGACTTAGAGGGAACGTTTTTATGGGTAAATAGATAAAGAAATGCAAAGGAAACGAGCTGAAAACAACCAAAGCTCTGATACCAATCTGATGCGTAATGCTCAACACTTCAGCTCGTAACAAGAAGAATCTGAGAAGAAGAAGAAGGATAACTAGAGCTCACCACCAAGAGCATAAAGGCTACGCCACCAACTCGAGGATAAAGGGCTCACTTGCCTCACCACAAGCCTAAACTTGATAAAGAAAACAAGATTTTGGGTAGAAAACTCAGTTTTCTGAAAAGTACCACAAGGGGTTGCTTAAAATCATTCAAATCTGCCCAAAATACAAAGAGGAGCCTCAAAACCAACGGGATTATACATAAATGGCCTAGGAAATGCAAGGAAAATCAAAATTATGCTCAACAAACAAGAGCATTTAATGCATCAACTTCCAAGGCAGCAGCATTTAATGCATCAACTTCCAAGGCAACTAATTTAAAGCAAAATTCAGCAATACACCCTCCGGCTGCTTGTGCATGCATGTCTTCTTTTCCAAGGTCCTCATTAATGCTCCAACTCTCCAAGCCAAGTTAGGAGAGTGCAACTAATCTGATTATTGCCGAACATAGGGACGTGTGCGTATGCAAGTAAATTCAGAACGAACAACACCTCATCTTTTTTGGCTAAACTCGGGTCGGGTTCAATCGTGTTGCTCAGCTCAATTTCATTGTCATTTGCTCTTGCATCAGAAACAATTAGCTGACATATTCACAAAACCTTTGAGTGAAGATAGATTTTGCACGCTTAGGAGGGAATTAGGCATATGTGATTCTTTTGATTGAGGAGATATAAAAAGGAGCAAGCTGTATCATGATACTCTCTTTCCATTTCTAAAAACCCATGAAACATTAGTCAAACTAGTCATCTATAGATTTCTAACTCATGTATCATTGTCCCAGTAAGAATTTGTAAGGATTGGAAGAAAGGAAAACTTTTAAAAAGGAAAAAGGAAGAGAAAGAAAAATTTCTGAACTTGGGTCGATCCAACCCAGAATGGGGTCGACCCAATGTTGAGTCGACCCAAGAAAAATCTAGGGTCGACCCAACGACGGGACCCCACTGTTAAAAGGAGGACCCGTGAGCTATCTAGGGCACTGTATTCTCTTTGTCCTCTTCCGAAAACCCTATTCCCCACTCTCAAATCTCTTCCAATCATCTCCAAACAGTAGAGTAGATCAAGATCTTGAAGAAATGGGACCCAAGAGAGCCGTAGCCAAGCGATCCGGGAGGGTTTCACGGACCACCCGTGCGGATAGAGCTGCTACAGATCCTTATACAGTGCCTCCACAAGGTGAGACACGTGTAGAGCCTCCTCCTCCTCCCTCCCCTTCAGTCCAACTTGCAAAATTTGCGGGGAGACCGGTTACCACGGGAAGAAGGATCCACTCCGAGTTTTTGGATCAAGAAGGGTTCCGGTTGGGTGATTGGATCCGAAGGCAAGGATGGGAGTATCTTTGCTCCCTAGATGTGGTGATCTACCCCGGATTGGTTCGTGAGTTCTATGCCTTCCTGAAAACTGGAATGGGAGGGCTTATATCTGAAGTTCGAGGAGTAAGGGTTAGGGTTTCAGAAGAGAGTTTGGGTGAGTTGCTTCATCTCCCCTGCGAAGGAGCAACTTCAGAAAAGCCCGAAAATAAATTGAGAGCCTTGCAGTTGATTTTTGAGAATGAAGACTTTGATTATTCAGAAAATGTAATAGCAAGCTCTCTTTCAGCTGAAATGAGGTTGTTGCACAACTTCATAGGTCGGATTTTGTTTCCGAAATGCGGAAGATTTGATCTCATTTCTGAGCGAGACCTGGTCGTCATGGAGCACATTATTCAGGGCATTCCCCTGAACCTCCCAGCTATGATACTTAGGCAGATGAGAAAGGTCATATGTAATTCGAGAGTCTCCCTGCCTTATGGTATGATACTCACCCTGATCTTCCGACAGCATGACATATCAGTAGAGGGAGAGATCTCCAGGCATCTACTATTCACTGACACATACACTGCACGATCCCTTATTCGCATGGGTTATGAGAAGGTGAACGGGCAGTGGGTACGTGCAAGAGCTGGGATTCAGGGTGATGCACCAGAGGGTGATGCACCAGAGATTGGAGACCCCATCCCTGAGGATGAGGAGCCTACGGATCATCCTACAGCACCTTCAGAGGCTGGACCTTCGTCATCTGTTCCTGCGGGATACACAGATGAGTTTTGGAGTAGGATGACTGAGCTTATGTCAGCTCAGGCGAGGACTATCACTGATGGACTGACGAGCAGATTGGATATTATGACTGTTGAGATTAGCGATCTTAGAGAGCAGGTAGGAGCTCTACAGAGAGAGAGAGAGAGGTTCATGGACCATCTGTGCCCCAGGCAGCAGAGTCAGAGATTTCGGCACAGAGTCATCCAGCTCACCGAACTCCACGCCAGACTCAGTCCCATCAGGCTCGACCTCCCCTCGCCACTTATGCTAGGAGGATGAGGACTAGATCACAGCCATTAGATACCCCCTAGGCTGATATTAGCATTATGATTAGAGCCTAGGATATGTATCTAGTTCTCATATGTATTTTGTGTTGATCATGTACTTTGTACTTTGATTGAGGAACATTGTATTTGTTTTGTTTTGGCATTATTATACTACAATGTTCCATTTTGATCAATGAAACTGAAATGTTTGTTAATTATTGTATCTACTTATCTATTCCCATGCACCTATTTGATGATAACAAAAAGGGGGAGAAGCAAGGAAAGAGAAATAAGTTGACAAACAAGTTGAAAATTATAATAGGAAAGGGTATACATTTAAGGGGGAGCAATTTGTAACAATGAAAATGTTAAAGTCTAACATTTAAATAGAATTTCAGAATTTGGCACATAGAATTTCAGAATTTGGCACATACCTTTCACACCTCGATACATAATCTGAAACTCATGCTTTATCTCAAATTTTTGAAGTTTCATCTTTAATGAAATATAAAAGAAAGGGGGAGTAATTCAAAAGGTCAAATTGGAAACATTTGGATGAAATAGGGGGAGACTTCACTCTCAAATTTGAAAAGCTGAAATTCAGCAACTTGAGCCCTTCTAAAACTAATTTTAAGATAAGTATCAATAGGCTCATACTCAATATTTTGTAATCATCAAAAAGGGGGAGATTGAGGATGATAGTGGTATTTTGATGATTAATACAATGATTAAGAGTATGTTACGAGTTAATTCGATACATCATTAATAAGTCTGTCACTCTCGATATATTAGTATAATGAGATTAAGATGTATTTCAATGATTATTAATGAGATAAAATTTGCGATAGGAAAGGGATAGTGAATTCTCAATTCTAATTCGGCAAAGTTTCAAGTGAAACATACTCTTAAGTGGACAATAGTAATTTTCATTGTTTGGAGTATGTAGCACTATCATGACATATATTCAAAATTGTTTAAAGTTTATTTCATTGATTATATGGATGAATCTAACCTTAAGTTGCAGCAAAGTGTGGATTCAGTCGACCCCAAGATTGATTGAGTCAACCCCAAGATTGATTGAGTCGACCCCAAGATTGATTGAGTCGACCCCGGCACATCAAGAAACCATCTGGCACACTTCTGCAAAAATGGCACGGATGAACAGTACTTGGGTCGACCCAAGAAAAGGATGAGTCGACCCAATCCTCAAGCCTCAAGAAAACAGTTCTCTGGAAACCCTGAGAGGGTCAACCCAACTGAAACTTGAGTCGACCCAAACTTGAGTCGACCCCAAGTTAACATGAGTCGACCCAAAGGCAATGACATTCAAAAATAGGTTCTCTGGAAACCCTGAGAGGGTCGACCCAAGTGGAAGTTGAGTCGACCCAACTGAACCTTGAGTCGACCCAAAAAGTGTTGAGTCGACCCAAGTGAAGGAAGGCTGAAATACAAGGTTCTGTGATTTCTGAGAGGGTCGACCCCAATGATGCTTGAGTCAACCCAAGTGAAAGTTGGGTCGACCCCAGTAAAAGTTGAGTCGACCCAAGCATGGGCAGAAGCATAACGGCTAGTTCTACAGAAGTACTTTCAGACCTCCCAACAGTGAGTAACGGCTAGTTTTTGAATTCTAACCATTGGGGCTTGTCCAATGGATGAAGAAAACTATTTAAAGTGACACTATTCATCAGAGGAAACATCCTTTTGCAAAATATCAAAGCTTACACAAGAAAGACAAGTGCCCTAATCTTCTTCATCCAAGTGCTTCATTCAAGAGTCAAAAGGAAGTGGTTGAGCAGATTCCAAGAGATATTAAGAGCTCCATCCACCCTTGAAGAGTGAAGCATTCTTGACAAAGAAGAGAGAAGTCTCATCAAGCGATAACTATTCTCTAAACTCTTCTTTGTAGCTTATATATGTTATATTTGCTCATCTAGGAGCTTCAACTTTCTTCTTTCTTTTTATTAATCACCTTGTAAAGGTTTGTTGGTGAGCTCGCAAAACCAACGGTGTAGGTTTATTAGTGAACCCGTAAAACCAATTGTGAAGGTTCGTTGGTGAGCCCGTAAAACCAACATAGGTTCTTGGTGATCCCGGAAAACCAAAGTGTAAAGGTTTTTGGATTGTGAGCCCGGAAAACAATCCAACTGTAATCCGCGGGATTATAGTGAATTCCCAAGGGGTCGCTTGGGGAGTGGACGTAGGTGCTTAGGAGAGCACCGAACCACTATACTTCTTGTGTATTTGTATTGTGCATTGTTCTAATTTCACTCACTCATCAATTGACTAAAGTAAGATAGTAAAAATCAAGAGAAACCAATTCACCCCCCCTCTTGGCTTGTCACCTTGGGCAACAGAGTCGACCCCAGACAACCCGCAGAAAAGAAACAGAAAGAGGTTTCTGTCGGACTGAGACCGAGCCGACTCGGAGGACTCTCGAGTTGACTCAAGTCGATCACGAGTCGACCCCATAAAGACAGGAGTCGACTCCAGACAACCTACAGAAAAGAAACAGAAAGAGATTTCTGTCGGACTGAGACCGAGCCGACTCGGAGGACTCTCGAGTCGACTCAAATCGATCACGAGTCGACCCCATAAAGACAGGAATCGACCCTAGATACGTCTCAAGGCAAAGACAGAAAGCAACCGAAAATAGCCAAGCTCTAGAGTCGACCCAAAGCACATCCGAGTCGACCTCTGGACAGCTAGAGTTGACTCCAATATTAAAGGAGTCGACTCCTTAAGAGTCTCAAAAAAATTCCAGAGAGCAGTCAAAACCAGCCAAGCCTGAGTGTCGACCCCACCCAGATTCAAGTCGACCTCTAGACAACATGAGTCGACCCCAGAACAAGTGGAGTCGACCCCTTAAGTTGCACAGAGCAAATCCAGAGAGCAGTTAAAGTCGCAGGCAAGCAAAAGCCGACTCCAAGACCTACCAAGTCGACTCGAGAGGAACACGAGTCGACCCCTGAAATCAGGAGTCGACCCCAGGCGACGGGATGAAGCTGCAACAGCTATTTTTCCACAGCAACGGCTAGTTTTGTTTTCATCTCCAACGGCTCTTTTTCATCTCCAACGACTCTAAAACAATTTCCAAGAGTCTCTAAGGTATAAATACAAGAGAACCAAGTGGATTAAGAGAGCGCTTAATGACCAAACTTCAAGATATCAATTTAAGAGCCCAAAATCCAGAGTATTGAAGTGAGTAAAGCATTGGAAGCATTAAGTTCAATTATTCTACATCAATTCTCATCTCTGGAAGTTGGTGAAGCACTCAAGACATCTTTCTAGACCAACGACTTCTTTATTGCTCCTATCACTGTTTGTATCTGTTGCTGGTGGTCCAAACCGAGAACGATTGGCACAGCGGTGTGAACGGGGTTCCCTTGGAGTTGCCTTGGTTGGAGTTGGTTGCGCTCCACCTTCCACCGGGAGACCTGCAAACAAGCCTCGCACCACCACTGGGGTAGTGGGGGCCCTCCGACGATCAAGTCAGAGGAGATTGAAGGTGAAGGAAAGATAGTAGTAGCAAGTAAGAGGATGCTCTGGAAGATCTTGCTTACCCCCCCTCTCCCCCCAGCCGCATATATACCAGGCTGGGGGGTCTTTCCGGGGGGTTCGTCATCGTGGGGCACGATGGAGTTGCCACTGACATGGCCGTTACAGGGCGTCGTGGGGCAGCGCTGGGTACGGCCATGACAGGGCGTAATGGAGCTCCGCTTTGTACGGCTGTTACAGGGGATCGTGGAGCAGCGCCGGATACAACCGTTGCAGGGAGTAGTGGAGCAGGGGGCCGTGGCGTGCCTCTGGGGAATAGCCTGTCATTGTCGAGAGATTACCGACTCGGGGTCGGATTGCTGGATCAAGGGGCAGCCGACTCGGGGTCGGGCTGCGAAGCCGAAGATATCCGACTCGGGGTCGGACCGCTAGATCTAGGGGCAGCCGACTCGGGGTCGGGCTGCAGAGCCGAAGATATCCGACTCGGGGTCGGATTACTGGATCTAGGGGCAGCCGACTCGGGGTCGGGCTGCGGAGCCGAAGATATCCGACTCGGGGTCGGATTACTGGATCAAGAGACTGCCGTAGTCTTCCTGGGTGCGCGTGCCGGTCACGTGGGGCATGGCGGCTAAGTTCCCCCGTAACAGTAGCCCCCCACTTCCGAGCCTGGAACCAGGAGGGAAACGGGTGAAGGGAGTGATGCTTCGAGATTGCCGCCATCCCTCGGAAAGGCGCGCGCGCTTCGAGCTCCCCGCCTCCTTTATGGCGTATAGCGGTTGTCGCTGATTTGGCAGTCTGCGGATTTCGGCGGACATCCTTCCTTAATGGCGTCGATTCGCCTTTGGGGCGCGAGCGATCCTTTGGCAGCCAGGCGTCCTCTGGCGTCACCGAGGCGTCACCCGCCTTTCCGCCTATTTAACCGGGGGCCCTCCCCCGTCCGCTCTTCTCTTCACAGGCATCTTCGAGTTTCTCCCTTGTGCTGCTGTCGTTGCCGTCGGACTGTTCGCTCGCTCCTCCTTTGACGCTCTCGGAGCCGTTCTTCCTTCCCTTCCGGTGAGTTGCCCCATTCTTCAATTTAGGGCTCTCCATACTTTCTCCTTCCGTATTAGTGTACTCCAGTCGTTCCGGTCCTTTCCCCCTTCTTGACCCCGTCCTGACCGTAGATTCACTGGCCATTAGGTATGGACGAAGTAAGAGCGGACCGCATTCAGTCGGAGCTGGCCTCCTGTTTTTTTCCATGTATATGGGGTATTGAAAGCCATCCAATTTCAGTCCATCTTCTCGCCGAAGAAAGCCTCAAAAGCGAAGACTTAGATAGGTTCGTGGCTCGGTACCACCTTTCCGAAGCCTGCAACGTTACGCTCCCGGGGCCTGAGGAGAGGATGTCCCATCCTCCTCCAGGGAAGGTCGCCATCAATGAGGGCATCCTCCAGGCCGGGTTCCGCTTTCTCCCCTCGGACTTAGTCGTGCAGGTGCTTCGGGGTTTAAGAGTGGCGCCGACGCAACTGGTGCCGAACTCATGGCGCGCCTTGACGGCCTTCCAGGTTCTCTGCCGCATGCACGAGGTCCCCGCCACCCTGAATGTCTTTTGGGAATGCTATGGCCTGAACGGCCACCCCCAGGACAGAGGGTGGTGGTGCTTTGCGGCGCGGCGAGGGTGCGGCCTCGTCAAGGAGGCTCCTTCCTCCATTCACGGCTGGAAGGAGCGTTTCTTTTTTGTTGACGCAGATCCCTCTTGGGGAATCAGGGCAACCTGGGAGACGCCGATGAAGTCCCCAATCGGCCTATCGAGGTTGTCGAGGGAGGAATCCAATGGCGTCGCCGTCTTGAAGGGGTTGGTTGCCGAGGGCCGGCTCCCCCCGGTGGCTCGCCTTATTTCTGAGGATACCTTGGTGAACGTCGGTCTGAGCTCGGTCCCCGCTGACCGTGAGCCCGCCACCATTTCTTTTTTTTTTTAGCTCTTTTCTCCTCTTTCGTCTCGTTCTTTCCTTCAGTTTCTCAGCCTCCGACCACCTCGTCCTTTTTGCAGAGATCGACGACGTCATGCGGTCGGACAAGGCAACGGCTGTTGGTAGGACGTCCCTACTGGAAGCGGTCCGGAGGAAGAAACGAGCTCCTCCGAGCGGGGCCCCACCGGCGAAGAAGTCCCGTCAGCAGCCGACTCCGACGCCAACAGACGGGTCCGGACCCACCGATCAGGGGGACGCCGCGGGCTCGGACCAACAGTTGACGCCGCGTCAGCCCTCCAGTGATGAGGCTACCGCTTTTTCGGAGGCGTCACCCGGGCGCGCCCGAGACGGCCGGGTCGGATGCGACCGGTCCCCAGCTCAGCCTTCGGCTCGGTCGGCTTCGGGTGATACAAGGAGGAGCGCGCCGAGGCCCCGGCCGAGCGGGACCCTGTCGATTTCTGGAGCGGCCCCCGCCCCGAGCACGGTCAGCATGACTCTCCCCCAAGCGATGGGTAAGGGTAAGGCTGCAGAACCACCGTCCGGTTCCGGGGAGAAGTCGGGGTCGGCCTTCACTTTCGCCGGCGCCCGAAACCTCATCGAGACGGTGCTGCTGGAGAGTGATCGTAGGCGGGTCCGGAAGATGGGGATTCCTGATGTCGGAGCTGCCAGCTGCGTCTGTCTCATGTCGGTGAGTGTTCTTTTGGCCGCTTCCGCCACTTATAAGCTCCATTGATCCCCGTCTGACGCTCTCATTCTTCCTATCTTTTAGCTCGCCCAGTACATGATTCGTCTGGAGGAGTGCCACGAGGAACAGGCGAGGCTTCTGGCGAGGGCCGAGAGCCGATAGAGAGCAGTAGAGGAGGGAGGCGAGGCTGCGGCGGGGAGGACGACCAGGGACCTCGAGACGAGGCTCCAGGTGGCCGAAGAGCAGGCACTCGGCTTCGATGCCCTCGAGAGGCAATTGTTGGAGACTCAGGAGCAACTCAAGGTTGCCTCGGGTCTCGAAGGCGAGATCAGGAAGGCGGAGGAGCGGGCCGAAAAGCAGTCTCGGAAGGCTGCCGACTTCCGGGAGAGGTGGGAGAAGGCCCAGCGATCAGCCGACAACGCCCGCAACCGAACCCGGTCTCTTGAAGCCAAGCTGGGCGAATTGGAGTCGGCCTTGGAGAAGTCCCGCGCGAGCGACCAGGAGCTTCATTCGCGCCTGGAGGAGGCTGAGGCTGCTCGCGTTGCTGCCGAGGCGAAGCACAAGGAAGCTCAAGCTGATCTGCTGAGGGTCTCCTCCGAGGCGGACGACCGGATTGTGGCGAAGGTCTTGGAGGCAAAAGCTCAGATTATGGAGCGAGCAGAGGCGGCGCGGCCGAGAAGAGTGCGGAAATCGGGCGTCAGGCGGTACAGGCCTATCGTCAGTCCGCCGAGTTCACCCGTGACATGTCGGAGGCGGTACAGGCCTATCGTCAGTCTGACGAGTTCGTCCGTGACATGTCGGACGCGGGGTCCGACTCCTTTGTCTTAGGCTTCGAGGAAGGCCTGGCAAGGGTGTCGGCTAAGTACCCCGAAATTGACCTGAGTGGGATCTCCCTTCTCGACTCCCCTCCGATGCCATTGCCTGCTGATTCTCCAACTGCCTCCCGACCCCTTGCGGATGTGCCCGGTGTTTCCGACCCGGAGGTTCCTCCAAGCTGACCCTCTGTACCTTTCTTTGTCCTTCTCTTTGTATGTTGGCGTTTTGCCAGGTTGTATGGGTCTCGGCCCTGAGACAATGAAAGTTAATGCAAGTAGAATGTTTCTTCATTTCACTTTCGTCCTTCCTCTTTTTAACTCTTGGTAGCGTCTCGCCGACTCCTGACTCTTGAAGTTCTTCCGGCGCTAGGCCAGGCATCCGAGGGTTAGGCCTCAGGAAATTCTTCCAGCGCTAAGCCAGGCATCCGAGGGTTAGGCCTCAGGAAATTCTTCCGGCGCTAAGCCAGGCATCCGAGGGTTAGGCCTCAGGAAATTCTTCCGGCACTAGGCCAGGCATCCGAGGGTTAGGCCTCAGGAAATTGTTCCGGCGCTAGGCCAGGCATCCGAGGGTTAGGCCTCAGGAAATTCGTCCGGCGCTAGGCCAGGCATCCGAGGGTTAGGCCTCAGGAAATTCTTCCGGCACTAGGCCAGGCATCCGAGGGTTAGGCCTCAGGAAATTCGTCCGGCGCTAGGCCAGGCATCCGAGGGTTAGGCCTCAGGAAATTCTTCCGGCACTAGGCCAGGCATCCGAGGATTAGGCCTTAGGAAATTCGTCCGGCACTAGGCCAGGCATCCGAGGGTTAGGCCTCAGGAAACTCGTCCGGCGCTAGGCCAGGCATCCGAGGGTTAGGCCTCAGGAAATTCTTCCGGCACTAGGCCAGGCATCCGAGGGTTAGGCCTCAGGAAATTCCGCTCGTTGGTCGGCCAAGGCTGGCGCAAGCCGAGGCGACCGGTCGGGGCTTCAGGCTAGTCTGCTCCCGGGATGGTCATCGGGTTAGCCTGGCAACCGAGGGCCGAGCCTCAGGAAATTCCGCTCGTTGGTCGGCCAAGGCTGGCGCAAGCCGAGGCGACCGGTCGGAGCTTCAGGCTAGTCTGCTCCCGGGATGATCATCGGGTTAGCCTGGCATCCGAGGGTTGTTAGACCTCAGGAAATTCCGCTCGTTGGTCGGCCAAGGCTGGCGCAAGCCGAGGCGACCGGTCGGGGCTTCAGGCTAGTCTGCTCCCAGGATGGTCATCGGGTTAGCCTGGCATCCGAGGGCCAAGCCTCGGGAAATTCCGCTCGTTGGTCTGCCAAGGCTGGCGCAAGCCGAGGCGACCGGTCGGGGCTTCAGGCTAGTCTGCTCCCGGGATGGTCATCGGGTTAGCCTGGCATCCGAGGGCCGAGCCTCGGGAAATTCCGCTCGTTGGTCTGCCAAGGCTGGCGCAAGCCGAGGCGACCGGTCGGGGCTTCAGGCTAGTCTGCTCCCGGGATGGTCATCGGGTTAGCCTGGCATCCGGGGGCCGAGCCTCGAGAAATTCCGCTCGTTGGTCACGCGCCTGTCACTTGCCGCTCGACGGGATTTCTCCGTGGCCAGCTACGATCGTGTTTCTCCTCCTCTCCAAGCGTCGCCTGGGGAACACCAGAGGGGCATTAAATGCTAATTTAAGCGTTACCTGGGAAATCGGACCGCCAGTTGCTGCTTGCAAGGAGTGTCAGTTAAGCGGCCGCGATACGCGCGTTCTTCGAGGCGGATGCAGCCTGGGCGCGATCGGAGATACGTGGACCGAGGGATACATGCCACCCGGAGTGTCCTGCACAAAGAATGCAACTAAGGAGAATGACGCTTAGGAGATCGTGGGAGGATACGCCTCGAGAGCCGGAACGGCTCCGGATTCGGTGCGCCCGCATTTACTGGAGCCACCCGCTTCGGAACGACCGGAGGGCCGCAGTTTGGCTATAAATATATGTGCAGGCGCGGTGGAGCCTGTCAAGCCGGAGCTGTTCTGGTTGCCATGGATCGTGGACCTCCTCTCCGGCGCGTGGCTGGGAGACCCCTACCGGAGGAACGGGAGACGCGCCCCTCGCGACTTCCGCCAACTAGCCGTTTCATCTGGGATCAACAAGGAGTTCTCCCCGGCGGAACTCCGCTCTAGGCGTTTCATCCGGGATCACATCCCCCCTCCTTTCAGTCCCCCCTCCCGATTGAGCTCTGTGCCAGACGCTCCATCCGGGATCGCGCCTCCTCGCGCTCTTCTCCCTTGTATTCCTTCTCTCCTCTAACCCTGGGGAGGACCGGAATATCCCTTGGAGGCGGCGTTCTTCTGGAGGCGGCGTGAACTTCCCCTTCGTCCACTTCTTCTTCGTCCGCGCCGGCTCTTCATCTTTTGCGTGAGGCGTCGATGGCGCCTCCGGGGAGAAGCACCCACGCCCGACGGGATTGCAGCTGTTTCGGATGGAGGGTTAGGGATCCCAGATCTTCAGCTCCACGGAGTCTCCGCCTCTTCCTTGCTTTCTTTACTCCCTAATTCCCCTCTGGGAATTCTTTGTAATCACACGAACACACCGTTGTAACCAAGAATTATTGAAATGAAAAGAATTGTACATTTTTCGAACTGTCTTCCTGGCTTTGTCGCTCTACTGGTAGTACACCCGCAGGTTAGCGGAATTCCAGCTCCTTGGAATTTCTCGACCATCTAGGGCCTCCAACTCGTAAGAGCCAGGTCGGTTTACCCAGCGAACCCTATACGGGCCTTCCCAATTCGGCGCCAGCTTCCCACCTTCCGCGGGTTGAGATGCTTTGGCTCGCCTTAGCACCAGATCTCCGATTCTGAAAAGTTTCGGTCGGACCTTGGAGTTGTAATATCGGGCCACCCTCCGCTGATACATCGCCATCCGAACCTGCGCCATTTCCCTCGCTTCTTCTAAGAGGTCCAGGTTTCCTCGAAGTTGCTCCGAATTGGCCTCGGGTCGGTGCGCGGCCACCCGAGGCGAGGGGAGTCCGAGCTCCACAGGGACAACGGCTTCCGTGCCATAGGTTAGGCTGAAAGGCGTTTTCCCGGTAGGGGTCCGATGCGTGGTCCGATACGCCCAAAGGACATTCTCGAGTTCTTCGACCCAGGCTTGCCCCGTCCGACCGATTCGCGCCTTAATTCCTTGGAGGATTGTCCGATTTGTGACCTCGGCCTCACCGTTGGCTTGGGGATGCGACACAGATGTGAACCGATGCTCGATCCCAAACTCCTCACAGAAGTCACGGAAATGCTTGTTGTCGAACTGTCGACCATTATCCGAGATGAGGACCCGAGGTACCCCAAATCGGACAATGATGTTCTTCTTCACGAACTTCCGGACTTGCGCCTCCGTGATAGTGGCCAGCGGCTCCGCCTCCACCCACTTGGTGAAGTAGTCGATTGCGACAATCAAAAATTTCCGCTGGGCTGAAGCGACGGGGAATGGTCCGAGGATATCCATTCCCCACTGTGCGAAGGGCCAGGGCGCGGTGATCGGTGCCAAGGGGACAGAAGGGACTCTCTGGACGTTGGCGTGGCGCTGGCAAGCGTCGCATTTCCGCACGTGATCCTTTGAGTCCTCCAACAAGGTAGGCCAATAATAGCCTTGCCTCATGACCTTGTGCGCTAAGGACCTAGCCCCCAAGTGCGATCCGCAGATACCCTCGTGGACTTCGCCAAGGGCGTAGGCCGCCTCCGAGGGGCGGAGGCATCTTAAGAGGGGGGCGGTGAACGAGGTCCGATACAGCCTCCCTTCATAGAGTACGTAGTGGGCGGACTTCTTGACAAGTCGCCGAGCTTGATCTTCGTCTTCTGGGAGGATCCCTTCGGCGAGGTAGGCGACGAGCGGGTCCATCCAAGACGGCTCCGGATCAATCGCCATCACCGCTCCAGCCTCGCCGATGCTCGGGGCATCCAGGGTCTCCAGGTAGATCGCCCTCGACAAGTTGTGCGCCTCTGCGCCCACCAAGCGGGACAACCTATCGGCCCTGGCATTTTCGCTTCTTGGGACCTGCTGAATGTCAACACTGCCGAGGTCGGGAATGAGTGCTTGCACCTTCTGGACGTAGTTCTGCATGGTCGGGCTCCGAGCCTCGAACTCCCCACGGACCTGCCCGACCACCAGCTGAGAGTCGGTGAAGACCTTTAGACGCCGGATGCCGAGCTCCTTGGTGAGTTTGAGTCCCGTAACTAGGGCCTCGTACTCCGCCTCGTTGTTGGTCACTGGAAACCCGAACCTCAAGGCATACTCGGCTATCACTCCATCGGGACTGGTAAGGACCAGCCCGGCCCCTCCACCTTCGGGGTTCGACGACCCATCGATGTGAAGCGTCCAGATCGGGAGGTCGAGGCTGGGCGTTTCCGGCGGTCTGGGTTCCGCCTCCTGCACCGTGCACTCAGCGAGGAAGTCCGCGAGCACTTGGGCCTTGATGGCGGGTCGAGGCTGGTAGCGGATGTCGAACTCACCAAGTTCTACTGCCCACTTCACCAGCCGTCCCGCATTCTCAGGATTGCTGAGGATCTGCCGCAGTGGTTGATCGGTTAAGAGGGTGACAGAATGGGCCTGGAAATAGGGGCGAAGCCTCCTGGTCGCGGTCAGCAGCGCAAAGGCGATCTTTTCAGCCTTCGTATACCGCGTCTCAGCATCCCGTAGGACCCGGCTGATGTAGTACACAGGCTTCTGGAGCTTCGCCTCTTCCCGAACCAGTACCGCGCTGACTGCGGTTGGGGAAACCGCCAGATAGAGGTAGAGCATCTCCCCTTCTTGCGGCTTGGACAGCAGGGGGGAGATGCCAAGTATTCCTTGAGCTGGTCGAATGCTGCTTGACATTCGGCCGTCCAGAGGAAGTCTTTCGGGCGTTTTAACACCTTGAAGAAAGGTTGGCAGCGTTCGGCCGATTTTGCCACAAATCGTCCGAGCGCGGCGACCCTCCCAGCGAGCTCCTGAACCTCCTTCACTTTGGTCGGAGGGGACATATCTTGGATGGCCTTGATTTTGTCCGGGTTGGCTTCGATCCCCCGCTGGTTGACAATGAAACCGAGGAACCTCCCGGCCGAAGCGCCAAAGGCGCACTTCGCTGGGTTCAGCTTCATGCGAAACTTCCGCAAGGTGGCGAAAGTCTCCTCCAGATCCGCGATGTGCTGGTCTGCATGGCGGCTCTTCACCAGCATATCGTCCACGTACACCTCCATGTTCCGGCCGATTTGCTCTTTGAAGATTTTGTTGACGAGGCGCTGGTAAGTGGCGCCAGCATTCTTCAGACCGAAGGGCATTACCTTGTAACAGTACAGCCCCCGGTCTGTTATAAAGGCAGTTTTCTCCTCGTCCTGTGGAGCCATCATTATCTGGTTGTAGCCGGAGAAGGCGTCCATGAAAGACAGCAGCTGATATCCGGAAGTCGCGTCGACCAGTTGGTCTATCCGCGGAAGCGGAAAGCTATCCTTGGGGCATGCCTTGTTCAGGTCGGTGTAGTCGACGCACATCCTCCACTTCCCGCTTGCCTTCCGGACAAGTACGACATTTGCCAGCCACTCGGGGTAGCTCACCTCCCTTATGAATCCTGCCTCCAAGAGTTTGTCTACCTCCTGGTCGACCACCCGGATCCGATCCGGGGCACAGTGTCTCTTCTTCTGCTTCACTGGTCGGTGGGTTGGGTCGATGTTGAGGGCGTGAGAAATGACCTCCGGGTCGATCCCAGGTACATCGGCCGCTGACCAGGCAAATACATCGGCATTGGCTCGGAGGAATTCCACCAACCGGGCCCGAGCTCCCGGGTCGAGATTGGCGCCGACCCGGATCGTCCTGTCCGGGCGACCTTCCTCGAGGGGAACTTCGATCACACCCTCGGCCGGCTCCCCGTGCCGCAAGGCCACCTCGTCTCTGGCGTCAAGGGACTCGACACTTAGGGCTTCCACGGGCTTCTTCCCTTTGAGAGTTGCTAGGAAGCATTGCCGTGCGGTCGGTTGGTCACCTCGGACCTCTCCAATCCCGGCCGCCGTGGGGAACCGCATGAGCAAATGGTATGTAGAGACCACCGCGCGAAGGGCGTTCAGCCCGGGTCGTCCGAGGATAGCGTTGTAGGCCGAGGGAACACGGACAACCAAGAATCCGAGTCGCACCGTGGCTTCTGCGGGTGCGACGCCCGCCGTCACAGGCAACTCGATGATGCCTTCCGCTGGGACAGCGTCACCGGTGAATCCTATGAGGGGGGTGGATACTTTGTGCAACAACTGTCTGGACAAGCTCATCTTTTGGAAGGCCTCGTAAAACAAAATGTCAGCTGAGCTTCCACTATCCACAAGAACACGCCTTACATCATAGTTTGCCATAGTGAGGGAGATCACCATGGCGTCATCGTGGGGGGTCTGAACCCCCTTTACATCTTCATCACAAAAAGTGATTACATTACCGACCCTCTGCCTCTTTGCGACGGCTGCCCCTGACGCTTCAGTCGAGCCCCCTGCGTTCCTCTCGGGCCGGGGGCAGCCCCCAGTGATAGTGTGGATCACGCCCGCGACGGGTCGATTCTGCTCCCGAGGCTCCTGAGGGGCCGGGTCGGCCGGACGCGGGTCTGCGGGGGGACGTCGGTCGTTCACATATCGACCGAGACGCCCTCGGCGGATGAGAGCCTCGATCTCGTCCCGAAGCTGGAAGCAGTCTTCGGTGTCGTGGCCGTGGTCCCGGTGGTACTCACAGTACGCCCGAGAGGGCCTCCTCCCAGGGATCTTCTTCATCTGTCTCGGGACCGGGAGGTCCTCCCGCCCCTTGATTTCCATGAGGATCTGGGCCCGGGGAGTCAGGAGAGGAGTGTACCGGTTGAAACGTCGGGGCGGAGAACGAGGGCGTGGGGCGCCGTGGTTCCTCGCCGGCGACGGGCTTCTGCGCCGACGTTGAGGCGTCGGGCTCCTCCTCTGGCGTGCCTCTTTTCGCCTTTTCTTCCCGAGCTTTGGAGGGATCTCGGCAGCCTCCTTGCTCCGGTGGGCGGCCGCCTCCTCGGCGTCCGCATACTGGTTCGCCCGGGACAACAGCTCCGGGAAGCTCCGCGGCAGGCGTTTGTCCAGGGAGAAGGTGAGTCTGCCCTTTCGGAAGCCACGCTTCAGGGCTGAAAGAGCCACCTCCTGGCTCAGGTTCCGGACTTCCAGCGTAGCCTTGTTGAAGCGGGTAAGATAATCCCGCAAGCTTTCTCCCTCGTTTTGCCGGACATCAAAGAGGGAGTCGGAGACCAGTCGCCGCCGGCTACTGACGGCGAAATGGGTGATGAAGAGGCGAGTAAACTGGTCGAAGGACTGGATTGAGTTAGCCTCCAGGCCGGCGAACCACGCCCTTGCCGGGCCACGGAGGGTCGCCGGGAAGGCCTTGCAGAGGAGAGGATCTGATGCTCCGTGGAGGAGCATAAGGGTCCTGAAACTCTCGACGTGATCCCGCGGGTCCGCCGCCCCGTCATAGGGCTCGATCGCCGGCATTTTAAACCCCGGCGGATTCGGGGTCCGCAGGATCCTCGAGGCGAGCGCCGGCTGGGAGGAGATCTCCAAGTCGGCGAAGGGATCTTTGGAGTGGCCCTTCAGGACCTGGAGTTGTCGGTGGAGATCGTCCACCCGCCGGTCCAGGGAGCGCGACCGATGGGTGGGAGACAAGGAGCACCGAGAGGGGGACCGACTGGAGTGCGGGTTCCTTGAGAACTGGGGGGTCTGGGAACGCGCCCGGGCCCGCCTCTCGTACCCCGCGCAGCTCCGATGGGAAGGTCCCGGCAGAATGGACCGTGCTCGAGAATCTTCCTCGCGCCGGCGCTCCTCCCCATGCGAGAGGAAGGAGCGCGGGTTGAGGAGGACAGGTGAGCGCTCAGGGAGCAGCGGCTCCTGGGCCCGCTGCGGCGCCCGAGACATCACACCCTGCAGGTTCTGCACTGCCTCCGCGAGGGTGCGAACCTGCTGGGCTAACTGGTCGAACTGAGCGGCTTCGACCATCTGAATGGGAGGTGGGGCGGTGGAGTGTTGCTGAGAGTGTGTTGGAGACGCAGCGGCCTCCCGGCCGGAGGCGCGAGAGGCCCCGCGACCGGAAGCATTGGAAGCCCCACGACCACCTCGCCGTGCCATTACGATCGCTCTGAGATTCGGCCCTTCCTCTAGCGCCAACTGTTGCTGGTGGTCCAAACCGAGAACGATTGGCACAGCGGTGTGAACGGGGTTCCCTTGGAGTTGCCTTGGTTGGAGTTGGTTGTGCTCCACCTTCCACCGGGAGACCTGCAAACAAGCCTCGCACCACCACTGGGGTAGTGGGGGCCCTCCGACGATCAAGTCAGAGGAGATTGAAGGTGAAGGAAAGATAGTAGTAGCAAGTAAGAGGATGCTCTGGAAGATCTTGCTTACCCCCCCCTTCTCCCCCCAGCCGCATATATACCAGGCTGGGGGGTCTTTCCGGAGGGTTCGTCATCGTGGGGCACGATGGAGTTGCCACTGACATGGCCGTTACAGGGCGTCGCGGGGCAGCGCTGGGTACGGCCATGACAGGGCGTAATGGAGCTCCGCTTTGTACGGCTGTTACAGGGGATCGTGGAGCAGCGCCGGATACAACCATTGCAGGGAGTAGTGGAGCAGGGGGCCGTGGCGTGCCTCTGGGGAATAGCCTGTCGTTGTCGAGAGATTACCGACTCGGGGTCGGATTGCTGGATCAAGGGGCAGCCGACTCGGGGTCGGGCTGCGAAGCCGAAGATATCCGACTCGGGGTCGGACCGCTAGATCTAGGGGCAGCCGACTCGGGGTCGGGCTGCAGAGCCGAAGATATCCGACTCGGGGTCGGATTACTGGACTAGGGGCAGCCGACTCGGGGTCGGGCTGCGGAGCCGAAGATATCCGACTCGGGGTCGGATTACTGGATCAAGGGACTGCCGTAGTCTTCCTGGGTGCGCGTGCCGGTCACGTGGGGCATGGCGGCTAAGTTCCCCCGTAACAGTATCTATTCTTTTTCTATCTGAGCAATAGTGTGTTTAAATTCTTCCTATCTTATTTGTTCTAGTTTCAGAGGGTTCTGAAACTTGGGGGAAGGTCTTGTCCATACCTTAATTGGACTGTGTAAAGATTTTGGTTGGTAAGCCTTGGGAAAACTAACTGGGTTGGATTGTGAGCCCGAAAAAATAATCGGATTGGTTCTAGTTGGTGAGCCTGTAAAAATCGACCGAGTTCGTTGTGATCTCGTGAAAACAACAAGTTAGATTGTGAGCTCATAAAACAACCGGACTGTAATCGGGGTGATTATAGTGAAATTTCCAAGAAGTCTTGGAGAGTGAACGTAGGTGCAAGATTGGTACCGAACCACTATAAAATTCCTGTCTTTGTGTTGTTTTTGTTCAAATTGCTTTCTCATCTAGACTCTATTATTGCATATAATTAAAATCAAGAAAGCTTTCCTAATCAACACTAGACAACTTATAAACATCCCACGAACAACTGCCTAATATCTTATTGTTGCAATTAACTCTAAATGTGTTAAAGCTTAAATTTCAAATAGTGTTGCCCAAGGTGACAACCCAAGAGGGGGGGTGAATTGGGTTTTCTAAAAATTATGTTCCCTAATTTTTACTTTGAATAGAATGCAGCGGAATAATAAGATGTTAATTACTTAAGCTCTAGGCAATTACAAGTAAAGCAGTGGAAGATTAAGCTAGAGCAATTATACTATGGCTTTAGGGTGCAATTGATCTAAAACTAACTTATAGTTGTATGATCAATTTTAATCTATGTGTATGGTAAGAATGGAGTGGAAGCTAAGCAAATCACTTATAACTCTATAGAAAACAAAGCTAGAGATATTACACAATCAAGCATGAATGGAAGGCATGAAATACAAGAGATAAGGCATCACAAACTCAAAGATGTATAGTGGTTCGGTGCACCCCAGCACCTACATCCACTCCCCAAGACCTCTTGGGAATTTCACTATAATCCCTTAGATTACAGTCGGTTGTTTTACAAGCTCACAACCCAACTTGTTGTTTTGCGAGATCACAACGAACTCGGTCGGTTTTCCCAGGCTCACCGACTAGAACCAACCCCGATTGTTTTTCCGGGCTCACAATCAAACCCTTACACGTTGGTTTTACCCTAGGCTCACCAACAAACCTAAACACCGTTGGTTTTCCTTTGGCTCACCAACAAACCTTAACACCGTTGGTTTTCCTTTGGCTCACCAACAAACCTTAACCTCTTGATTCAATCCCTTGATTGAATCAAGTTACAAGATATTAGACTAAGAATTTAAAGCAAGTACAAGCTTCTTAACTAAGCAAATATATCAAATATAAACAAATGGAGTAAAGAGAAGCTCTCAAACGAATTTTGAAGATGAAGGAACTCGGCTTCTTCTTTACTTGACCCTCTTTTGATTTGGCACGAGGTAGAGGATGATTGAGGCAGCACACGGATGGAGAGGAAGCTTTGGGATTCACTTGGATGCTCTTCTTCTCTCTATTTCACTTTGGATGGCCCTTTTGTGCTTATGGGAGATTTTCCTTGTAATCTCTTTGAAATCTCTTCCCTAAATGTTTTCTCCCACTTCCATGCCTTCTCTCCTAGCTCTCCTCTTGATTTTATAGCTTTAGAGGGAGTCCCAACAAAAATCTAGCCGTTAGAGACAAAAATAGAGCCGTTGGAATCAAGAAAAAACTAGCCGTTATGCCTCCCAGCGTGCTCGAGTCGACTCGGCTGAAGTAGGAGTCGACTCGGCTGAAACAGGTTCGATCTGTGAATAGTAGTCTGCCGGCACTGTAGCTGGGAGTCGACTCCTGAAGTTGGGAGTCGACTCCTGAAGTTGGGAGTCGACTCCTGAAGTTGGGAGTCGACTCGAGATCACTGTAGCGCAGAAAATCAACTCTCTGTCTTTTTGTTTGTTCTCAGTCGGAGTCGACTCGTAGAGTCCCGGAGTCGACTCGAGCACTGTTCCTTGAAACTCTAGAGTGCCAGAGTCGACTCGAAACTTCCAGGAGTCGACTCGAGGACTATTCTTTTGAATTTTTCTTTGAATTTGCTCCTTCAACTTGAATTCTTTGAACTTGAAACTTGGGCCAATGAATTGTAGCTTTCTTCCAACTTTTCTTGAGAACTTTGGAGGCCTTCTTGTATTCTTCCAACTTGCTATGTTCCTTGCAAAATAAATATCTTTCTCCTTGCAACACAAACATTAGTATTTATACTTCAAGGTTTTGTGATCATCAAAATCAATCTTTGGGTCATCAGTCTCCCCCTTTTTGATGATGACAAAATTTGGAGTATATGCAATATAATATGTATTGTGTTCTAGGACTAATGCATAGCTAAGTTGCATGAAGTAGAAAACATATATATTTAAAACATACTTCATGATAATGCTTTAGATTTAATCAGCTTAACACAATCAACATATTTCAATTTAAGCTGATTTGTATTCAATTCAAAACATAAAGCATCATGAGCATATACTAGGATATTTCTCCCCCTTTTTGACAACATCAAAAAGATAGTGAAACATTAAGCACAAAGATAAGAATACTCAAATATTTCTTTTTCTTATTGTACTCTGATTTGCATGTCAAATTATTGCAAGAATATGAGTCATATAACTCAAGGCAATAATATTGGAAAAAGATTAATGAGCATAGATCAGAGCCAATTAAGAACACATCGAATGTGATTTCACAGATAGTTTTCTAATCAAATGTAGGTGGAATCTTTCTTAAGTTAATTCAAGAAGTACCATAAATGATATTCAAGGAAAGCACGAATGGAAATCTAACCTCTCTTCAATAATAAGTATGAAAGCTTGTTCATTTAAGATCTTTTGCCCAATATATATTAAGTATTTTAGCACCATGAGAGCAATTTAACTAATTTTCAGAGTATAAGAGCAATATATTAAGTATGATTGCAAAGTTCTTTTATGATGTAAAAATATTATGGCATAAATACCAAAACATGAATTCATGAAATTTATGATATATCTTAGAGCATACATAAAATGCAAAGCTTTGAAAGATCATTTAGAGTTCTTTTAAAGATTTTCTTTTATTAAAAAAAAAAATAAGCACAATTTGATACATAAAAATATGAATTGGCACAAAATTGAAGTTCTAAAGAGCAAGCCAATTAGAACTCATTAGTGAATTCCAAAATAGATTTTCTAAGAGATACTCAAGAAAATTCAACACATTATTCTCTCCCTTTTTCATTAAATTAGAGACTCTTAAGATGAACTGTTGAATTGAAATTTGGTTCATGATTTATGCATAAGATATATTAACCAAATAACAAGCCTCAAGGTGTATCATAAAGATTTTCAGATTTAGATTTCAGATGATACATATTGGAGAGTATTAGGATCACTTTTTATTTGGACTTTCTTTCTCCCCCTCAATTGATCATTCCATTTAAGAGTTTAGAATTTGTAGATAATGTTCAATAAAATTGTCAATCTCAAAAATATATTTTCTATAAGTTTCAACTTATTTTCATAAGACTTCAAGGTTTGAGATAAGACAACTTTTATAGAACTCATCTCAAGGTATAAACTTATAATTAAAGCAAGTCTTGCAATATAAGGAGGTTCATCAAAATCAATCCATAAAAATCAGGGTATGCTTCAAATTAAAGTAACTTTAGGATAAGATACTGAATATCTAAAGCTCCCCCTCAAAAGATGCATTCTTCTTTAATCATTCTTTTCTTTTGTTGAATTTCAGATTTTAATGATAAACGTGAATAAAACTGAAACTTTATGATATCAAGAATGTAGAGTGATCTTAGAATTATTTAAAATTTATAGCAATCACTCTTTTTAATCTTTCAAGAACAAGTTATGCTTCCTCTTAGTCTTTGAGAAAATGTACTGAAATATTAATCAGAAAATGATTCATTTGAAGCTCAAATTCTTTCAAAAGCATTTACATTTTCTTTCTTTTAAGAATCATTTGAGTGAGCTGAAATGTTTCTAGACTTAAGATCATTCACTCTCTTAATAATATATATATATATATTGATGGAAGTCTTTAATAATGTAGGAGAGAAAAACATATAGATGATCATTGAAGTATATATATTTATAGAACTCAATTTCTTAATCATAGTTTTTCAGCAATGTATACATGAAACACAATAAATCTTTTTAATATCAAAATAAAATCATATATTTAGAAATTTTTGTTTGCAATCAAGATCATCGAAAGACACATCATTTGGACCAATATTAGTACACTTTGAAGATAAGAAATGATATGTTTCGGATGCGTATCGGAGCAATCAACCAAGGCATCAAAATTAATTCTGTTTTTCTTAAATTAAGATTTTATTTAGAAATCATATGGAGTTTAAGCTTTTATACAAAATCAGATTTTGAATTACATAGGATTTTCAATAGAGGCTTTCAAAATCATATTTTGACATATGTATCTTCCACATTATAGCTCATCTTAAATCATTACGACTGAAAACACATATTTCAAACATATAAGAACATATTCAGAATCTTGTATTTAATGTTGAGTTTTGGTACAAATTATAACATTATATACCAAATTTAGGCAAGTTGAAGGATAGAACAAAATCAATTTATTTTGCCTAAATAGAGATATCCTTCTCTTCTTCTTTGTTCAACTTTCAGATTTTAGAGATGATTGATAACAACAAGTCTGAAATTTCTTTTCAATAAAACTAAACAAAAGATGTTATGTAGTATTTCAAACATTCAATCAAGTTGTCCAAGTATGGGGTACTAAAAAAAAATATTGAGAACCCATAATTTAAAGTATCATGCCACATGCAAAATATAGTGTGTGTTAAGTCATACATTAAAATATTAAGAACAAGCATGTCAAGGATCAAAATCAATTCTTTTCAAATAAACTCCCCCTATTTAAATATAATTTTGCACTGATTTCATCCTTAAAGTGTGTTCCCATGTGACTAAAAATTTGAATTGATTCTTTCTTGTATATTATCATTTACTTTGTCTTTCATTTTTACTTTCTTATGCTCTATACTCTATTTTGCTCCCTATCCGGTGGAGTTGGGAAGGGGGACGAGGTACTACCACTAGCCTCCCTCTTGTGCCGTCCCTAATATGCCCTACACCGAATAGTTGGGTCAAATAGTGCCGGGTACTACCACTAGCCTCCCCATTGGCACCATCCCTATGATGAGCAATATAGAAAGGTTAAAATGTTTACTTCAAAATTTTCCTGTTTAAGTGTAATTAATTATGGATTTTATTCCTTCCAAATGTGCCGAATATATTATGATTGTTTTGCTCTTCCTTAAGATTGAAGTATTTGCCTTTGCTTAGATTTTACACCTCTTGAATAATATCCATTTTCTTTTCTTTATCTCTCTCTCTTTTTGTTATTCTCAAGTAATTTACATGAAAGAGCAGAATAAAGAATTAATCTTGTGTATCATACATATGTGTATCATGCAAACAACATTTTCATTATGCTCATGGATTCATAACTTCTCACAAGTTACTTCACATCAAAATTTTAAGCATATACTTGTGTATTTCATGGTTATGATATAGGCAAAGAAATCATTTAGTTTGGGCAAACCATGAAACAATTTCTAAGAGCATAAGTCAATCAATATATATAGAGCCATGATATCAAAAATTAATAATTAAAGACCTTAATCATGCCATAATAAGATTTAAGTTGTTGACTTTGCTCAAGAAGTATCTAGAATTACCAATTCATTCTGCATTCTTCAGTCAAATACCTACTAGATTTCTTACGTATGAACCTTTGGCTGAAGAAAGTCCTCTCTCTTGTTTGCATGTGAATGTTTATTGTATCTTACATGGGGATATCCTTCAAGTTGAGATCTCTCATTTTCTTGCTCAAGGATCCTGCATCATTAACAAACTCCTTTTCTTTCTTGAAAGAGAGTCATTAGTTTCCTCAAGATACAAAACATTCATCCAACATATTTTTTGTTTTAAACTAGATAACTCAATATAAGATATGACAATAGTTGCTTGTTGAGTCACTTTACTCAAGAGATTGCCTAACTATAAGCAAGCACATATCACTTGAACTAAAGAGATAGTTTCATTAACCAAGAAGGTTCAAGGACAAGCATGTGAAGCAATAGGAAGATTTATCAAGGTAAAATCAATTTTTTATTTTCAGAATCAATTTAGCTTAGATTCTATTTGCTTAAGATAATTATCAATAAGACATGTTAGCTAAGTTTTAATCAATTTATCTTAAACAGTTGTTTCTATCAAAATTCAGATTATGAATCATTAGAGTTAAATTGAAGTCTTGCACAAGGGCACATAATGAACATACATCTGGTCTACTAGCTGTATGATAAAATAATTATTCTATCATGCTTCAATACAGCTATAAAACAATAGATCTACTTCAAATTCTACAAGATGGGGTCATAGACATACCTTCTTCATGCCAATCTTCTATAAGAGTTTTCTTGTGGACTAACTTTGGTCAATGAAGATTCTCTTTCTTGTTTGTCTTGATTTGGAGTTTGAGAGAAGATGTTAATTCATTCATCATACATATTTCAAACTCACCTTGCATGAACTAAGTAAAATCTTCATATAACTCTTCATTAGTAGAACCAAAAACGATGTCATCAATGCATACTTTGAGCAAATAAGATATCACAAATTCTTCTTTTTGATGCTTAGATTTATCACTATTACTTTCTATCAAAAAGGTTACTTAAGCTTTTATATCATGCTTTTGATGCTTGTTCCAAATTATATATTGCTTTATCATATTTGTAATGAGTGTTTTCAAATATGGTGGTAATTTAACATATATCTTCTTTAATAAAGTAAGCACATAGGAGTCCATTCTACACACTCATTTGATAGAATATAAAGTTCATAAAGCAAGCAAATGATAATGGTGATTTTTACTTCTAATCATGCGAGAATTAAGATCTATTTCATCTTTTCTTGATTTAGTCTTTTAGTAGTCATCAATTTTTCTTCATTAAGTGCATTTCTGACAAACTCAATTTGGTTATAATTATTAACATGTTTTTAGATTGTTATATGTAAAAGATTAACCATATATAATTTGATCTTAGTATCTTGATATTTCTGCAACTAAAATCTTTTCAATGAATATTCTATATGCATTGCTTGATGAATGATATCCAAGGATAGAAATATCTTTATCAGATTTGGCATTATTTTCATAAGAGCATATCAAGCATAGTATGTACGACTGAAAAATATGAGAGATATGCAATAGTTCATTTTCTATTTTTTAAAAGATTAAAAGAAGTTTTCATCAGAAATAGATCTAATAGAAATCATATGTATGACAAGTAGTGATGATAGCTTTTAAAATTTATTTAAGTAGATGACTATCATACTCAATTGTCTTTTTCATTTCTTCAAGAATTCTATTAACCCTATTTTACTTATGATGTCCTTGGAGCTGAAATAATCGAAATTAATATCATTTTCTGTATAACCTTTATCAGGATTTTGGTTTTCAACACTGTGCCATGATCTTTATCTTCACAGTTTGGAAATCTTTTTCATTTGAAACACTTTTACAAGGTTTAGCAAATACAGAAAAAATACTTTGGTTTTATTTGCCAAGAACAAATCCAATGTAAGCTTTTGAGAACTTAGAGATGGAAACAACATCTTTTAGATTTAGAAATGATTTTTGTTTGTTTCCTTAGTTAGCATGCATAGCAAAACGTTGACCTTTCAGAGGATAATCTAAGTAAGCCAATGGCAAGGTCTTTTGAGATTAAGTACATACTAGCATGAGTTGATTTTATATGCCAAGGATGGTTTCTTTAATCTTGGTATTCATAGTGCATATATTCAAAAGCATACCAAGTACACATTATCATATCTATGATCAATAAATAATAATGCCATGGATAAAAACTCTCACTCAAGCATATAGAGAATTCATAGAGTTATTCTTAATAAATTGATTAATCATTTAGCAACTTATCCAATAGTGAGTATCCTATAAAATGAAGTGATTTGATTATATTTCCAAAAGTATTTTCTATATCACAAAATTGATCAACACATGTACTTCATATTTTAATCGGATACTAAAACAAAAATAATGATGAGATGCAAAGATTACTGATTTTATTATTATTATTATTCTATTTAAAATTACTTTTCATAAGTATATTTTAAGTTTCATTTTTGACATGTGTCTAGAGTACCCATTTGTATGAAGTTCTATTTGTTCCATGGGTATCTTGGCACATCTATGTCTACATCCTCATATTTTCATTTTGGGTACCCAAGCTTGCTTGGATCCTTGAGAATTAGGACATATGGTTCCTTTTGGAATCCAAATCTGTTTGATAGTAATAACTTTACCATTTGATTTAATTGTGTTAGAACCATAGGTAAAGTTGTTATGCCCATTCTTTTCATGTTTGAGATAAGTTATCTTATTTAATGGTTTGCATGGTGAATTGATAACCTTTTTCTCTAGAGATTTATTGTTAAGTAAAGGAGTCAAGCCAAGTTTTGATTTATCATAAGCAACATATTGGCTTTCAAACATCATTTTCAATCGTTCTGAGCTTACGGTGAATTTGTTAATAAAAGATTTTAATTGATTAATTTCTTTACTTAAGTTTTGATTTTCTCTAATTAAGCTATGATTTTTTTGAATCAATTCTTCTGAAAATGACCTTAAGCTTTCATTTTCAGAATTTAGTTTCTCTTGTATTTCATCATTAGAATTTCTTTCTTTTGAAATTTTCAGATTTAGTTTCTTAAGATTTTTATTCTTTACAGCTAATTTTCTACATTCACTATACAAATCATGAAAAGCATTTAATAATTCATCATGAGAATATTCTTCATGAAATTCATTAGATTCAGATTCTACTTTATCTTCTAGTGCCATAAAACATAAGTTAGTTACCTTTTGTAGTTCATTGGAGCTAATATCATCATTATTGCTCCTAGCTTTCATTTTCTTGCTTGACTCTTTCTTGGTCAAGGCGTTCTTCCTTTTTATCTCTTTCTTTCTTTCTTCTTGCTTCCTCTTCTTCTTTGTCTTTAGGAAGCTTTTGAATTTTCTTGCTGTTCTTTCTTCCTCGAGTCGACTCGAGTTTACTTGGAGTCGACTCGACTGACTTGAGAGTCGACTCGAGATCTTCGAAAGACGTCTCGTTCTCAGAGGCCTAAAAGATGGTTCTCTGTCTTTTGAATTGTTCTGCCTCGGAGTCGACTCGGGCCTTGTCGGAGTCGACTCGGCTAACTTGGGAGTCGACTCGGAACTACTTGGAGTCGACTCGTTCACAGGGTCTTCAAGACTGTGTCTCTGCCTTTCAGACTGTTCTTCTCTAGGAGTCGACTCGGACAAACTGGGAGTCGACTCGGCTACTGTGGAGGATTCTGCAATCTTATTGTTAGTACGCAATTGAAGCACATGTGAGCTAATCTGAGATTTATCATAAATATTTTCTAAAGTATCCCAGATCTCCTTAGCAGATAAGCATGCAGAAATTTCATTAAACTTTGTTTCATGAATAGCACAATATAATATGTTCATAGCATTAGCATTCAATTGTGCTAAGTCCCTTTCATTAATAGTTTGAGAGAGTGTATGAAGGTCATTTATTATGATTTTCCATAAATAATAGTTTTGTGATTGAATAAAAATGCGCATGCGTGCTTTCCAATATGTGTAGTCTATGCCATTAAACAGTGGAGGCCTATCAATTAACTGTCCCTCTCCTAGAAAACTATCTATTTGAGTTGTCATGATCTTTGGCTCTTGATCGTGAGATCAATAATTAATCTTGAGCACCTGCTCTGATACCACTTGTTGCCCAAGGTGACAACCCAAGAGGGGGGGTGAATTGGGTTTTCTAAAAATTATGTTCCCTAATTTTTACTTTGAATAGAATGCAGCGGAATAATAAGATGTTAATTACTTAAGCTCTAGGCAATTACAAGTAAAGCAGTGGAAGATTAAGCTAGAGCAATTATACTATGGCTTTAGGGTGCAATTGATCTAAAACTAACTTATAGTTGTATGATCAATTTTAATCTATGTGTATGGTAAGAATGGAGTGGAAGCTAAGCAAATCACTTATAACTCTATAGAAAACAAAGCTAGAGATATTACACAATCAAGCATGAATGGAAGGCATGAAATACAAGAGATAAGGCATCACAAACTCAAAGATGTATAGTGGTTCGGTGCACCCCAGCACCTACATCCACTCCCCAAGACCTCTTGGGAATTTCACTATAATCCCTTAGATTACAGTCGGTTGTTTTACAAGCTCACAACCCAACTTGTTGTTTTGCGAGATCACAACGAACTCGGTCGGTTTTTCCAGGCTCACCGACTAGAACCAACCCCGATTGTTTTCCCGGGCTCACAATCAAACCCTTACACGTTGGTTTTACCCTAGGCTCACCAACAAACCTAAACACCGTTGGTTTTTCTTTGGCTCACCAACAAACCTTAACACCGTTGGTTTTCCTTTGGCTCACCAACAAACCTTAACCTCTTGATTCAATCCCTTGATTGAATCAAGTTACAAGATATTAGACTAAGAATTTAAAGCAAGTACAAGCTTCTTAACTAAGCAAATATATCAAATATAAACAAATGGAGTAAAGAGAAGCTCTCAAACGAATTTTGAAGATGAAGGAACTCGGCTTCTTCTTTACTTGACCCTCTTTTGATTTGGCACGAGGTAGAGGATGATTGAGGCAGCACACGGATGGAGAGGAAGCTTTGGGATTCACTTGGATGCTCTTCTTCTCTCTATTTCACTTTGGATGGCCCTTTTGTGCTTATGGGAGATTTCTCTTGTAATCTCTTTGAAATCTCTTCCCTAAATGTTTTCTCCCACTTCCATGCCTTCTCTCCTAGCTCTCCTCTTGATTTTATAGCTTTAGAGGGAGTCCCAACAAAAATCTAGCCGTTAGAGACAAAAATAGAGCCGTTGGAATCAAGAAAAAACTAGCCGTTATGCCTCCCAGCGTGCTCGAGTCGACTCGGCTGAAGTAGGAGTCGACTCGGCTGAAACAGGTTCGATCTGTGAATAGTAGTCTGCCGGCACTGTAGCTGGGAGTCGACTCCTGAAGTTGGGAGTCGACTCCTGAAGTTGGGAGTCGACTCGAGATCACTGTAGCGCAGAAAATCAACTCTCTGTCTTTTTGTTTGTTCTCAGTCGGAGTCGACTCGTAGAGTCCCGGAGTCGACTCGAGCACTGTTCCTTGAAACTCTAGAGTGCCAGAGTCGACTCGAAACTTCCAGGAGTCGACTCGAGGACTATTCTTTTGAATTTTTCTTTGAATTTGCTCCTTCAACTTGAATTCTTTGAACTTGAAACTTGGGCCAATGAATTGTAGCTTTCTTCCAACTTTTCTTGAGAACTTTGGAGGCCTTCTTGTATTCTTCCAACTTGCTATGTTCCTTGCAAAATAAATATCTTTCTCCTTGCAACACAAACATTAGTATTTATACTTCAAGGTTTTGTGATCATCAAAATCAATCTTTGGGTCATCAAATAGGATAAATTTCTTAAAAACCTAATTCACCCCCCTTCTTGGGTTGTCACCTTGGGCAACAAGAAGCTTCGACTGATTTCCTCACAGGAGCAAGTTTCAGATGAATGCCGGTGAGGATGATGAACTTTTTAGCTTTTTCCTTCTTCTTTCTTTTGTGGAAACTTTTCTTTCTTGATAGAATATTTCTCTCTTTCCTTATTGTTTCCCTTCTAAGGTTTCCTTGAATTTCTAGACAAGTTTTTCAGAGGGATTCAAATTCCTTTCTTGTCGTTCTGATGGGAATCTTTTCTGTTACAGTAAAAGATAAAAGTTGTTACAAGCTTCCTGTTGTGGTCCCAGCAGTACAAGGGTCAACTCATGTAACTCAGGGGTCGACTCATATTTATCTTGGGTTGGCACTTTAAGATATTGAGACAGTTCTTGCTGTTGTAACTTCAAAGGGTCGACTCTTTAACCTTAAGGGTTGACTCATCTTGTTCAGAAGTCGCCTCTTTAAACACAAGGGTCGACTCTTCAAGGTGGGGGGTCGACTCATTTAGATCAAGGGTCGACTCTTCAAATCTTGTCTCAGGCGGTAAAAGCTCTCTGTTTAATTTGAACTACACAATGGTCGACTTGTGTTTTGTGGAGGTCGACTCATTGACTATGCCACTTGAAGAAAACGTGTCAGAGTCAACTCAAACTTGTCCATTTTGCTTAGGGGTCGCCTCAAGTTTCTCAAACAGAAAACTTTAGACTTCATCTTTGATCTCCATGGATTGGATTAAGATCATTTTCCTTTTAGAACATATCCAATAAAGTGTTCATGAAGAATTAAGGATAATCATTTTACGATGCTTTATTTCTTCTGATTTTGCTTGACTTATAAAACTTCACAATTAAACCAACAACATTAGTACACAACATTATCTCAATTATTTTGTAATCATCAAAATTTATCCTTTAGGGTTGACAGATTGAAAAGTTACAACTAAGAGAGTAAACATATATCAGCCTGAATTACAACTACGAATAAATAGATTACAGACCTTATTACTCATAGCTAACGTTCAAATTTGAAAATATATTAAATATAAAAGTTTTAGATAAATAAGTTTTCTTTCCAGATCAGCAAGAATTTTATTAATATTATATTTTAGAAAAATGTTATACAAAATATACTAACACATGTTCAGAATTCTAGCATTTGCCTTCAAAAGAAATTTTAATTTCTAATTTTCATTCGTTTGCTATAACAATAATAATGAACTAAATTTATTTGTTTGTTATCATCAAATCAAATAGTAAACTTTAGAAACCATGAGGTTAACAAGTTGCATTTTCCAAGGTCTCCTCTAAGAACTCCTCTGAGGCGCAGTACTCCTCGACTGCCTTCGTGACCTTCACCTTGGCACAGATGACCTACTCCCTAACCTCGGCAGCCCACTGATTGGCATCATTGTTTGCTACTCGGCCTTGGCAGCCTACTGCTCGGTCGCACAGGCCTTCTGGAACTTGGGCTAGCTTCATAGAAAGCCCCGCTGCCCTCTGATCAGTGGCTTTGAGGGTCTCCCTGGCTGCGGACAGTTGGGCCTCCTTCATGTCCACCTCGATCAAAGCAGCCAAGGCGCGGGCCTCCGCCGATCTGATCTCATCCTCGGGCAACTTCGCCTTCACCTCGGCCAGCATGGCCCGCTCCTCGACAGCTCCCCACTTCTCCTTAAGCACTGAGCTACGCTTCAAGAGCATCCCGTCCATCAGATATGCCTTACTAATCACATGGGCATGTTGCAAAGAAAAACAAGACTTGATAAGCAATGTAAAGGACTTAATGAAAGTTTGCAAATAAAAGGCCTACCTAAATGACCATGGTGAAAGCCTCGTTGAAAAACTCAATGGCATTAATAGAGCACATAGTCTTCTTGTCAGCCAGGAGCTGCATGGAGTGGACCAACTGCTTCGCCACCTTAGGGTTTGTTAGAGCCGAATCTGACTCTCAGACAGACCAACTCGGGGAGTAAATCCTGAGGGCCTAGTTTAGAGCCGAAGGGCGCTCCTTGCTGGCAGACTAGCTTGGACCAGACCGAGCCAAGCCACTAGCCTCGGGGGGTGACCAGAGTGGAGACATGACGACGGTAGAGGTCTATGCCGGGCGAACCCCCTTCGGAGGGGCCGACATGACTGGCGAGATAGCATTGGCCTTGGCATCGAGCCTCGCAGTCTCCCCCCTAAGGTGTCTGCAAGTCTGGGGACACCTTAGGGTTTAGAGCCTTGGGGACAATGGCTGAGGAGGGTTCCCTCCTTGGCCTTTTCTCTTGAGGGACCTCGACCTCAGTAGCTGCAGCCGACCTCTTCTTCATTTTTCTTCTCTGACGAATCAGCGTGAAGTTGATCTTTATGGTGGCGAGAACTAGAGAACCAGGGATGAGCTCAAAAAGGAATGCAACAAGATGGGAAGATAGAGGAAGAGTTTAGAAGGAGCTTACAAGGGGTTGGCCGGGCTCAGACCGATGTTAATCAGAGTGTACTCGGATAACAGCTCCTATGGGGCAAGAATCTCAGATTGAGATTCTAGAAGCTTGTCCAAGGCCCTTTGATCATCATTGGACAACCTCGGAGGCCAATTCAGGTCTCTCCGAGGCAACTTCCACTCGGTCTCAAACCCCAATGGCTGCTCGGAGTGAATTGAGAAGAACCTTCCTTTCCATCCATGGATGGAAGAGGGAGTACCTTGGAGCAGCTGGCAGTCTTTCCGAGGAGCAAATACCACCAACTACCATCCCGAAGGTGCCTCTTTAGGGTGTAGCATCCTCAAAAAAAAGACATTGAGGCTCAAATATTCCAAAGAAAACATAGGGAAAGAAAACAAACTAAGACCTGCCAGGAGTTCGGCACCAGATGGGTCGGAACAAGGCTGTATGACCTCATTAGCTGCACAAAGAAGGGGTGGAGAGGAAGTGTCAGCCTAACCCTCAGAGGCTCCTCACACAAGTCGAGTCTAGAAGGACGAGGGTTGGTCACCCAGTCGCCAGGACCGATGAGCTCAAAAGTAAACTCGGGGGGCACAAAATGCTAAGCTCAGATGAGTGCCATTTTCTACTGAGTGAGGACGGATGCCTCATAATCTGGGCCGACCAGACCCAGACTCAGCCTCACCCGAAGGTAATGGCTGCCGACCTTGAGAAGAGCAATCAGATGGCTGACTCCCCTCTAGAGCATTGGCCTCAACCCCGCTCATAGTGGCAAGGAAAAGATGAAGGGAAAGATCGGAAAAAAGATCAAGTATGAGACACATAAGAAGATCGAAGTACAGTAGAAGACAAAGAAGAGTGACCGAGCAGCGAACGAGCAGAAACCCACCAGATATCAGAGAATGTGGAAAGCGTCATACTGTCAATTCTATTAAATCCAAACACAAATATCATAATTGGTTCTAACAGCTCCAAAAATGCTTGTGCTACAATACCCTCTGACCTATATATCATGGCCAGTCTGCATTGATATCTTTTATAACAACTCAGAATTTTTTCTAAAAATACTTGTCAAAAAGTATTATTCAGATTTAGTCTTGTGCAAGGATTTAAGAGTATTCCATTGCACAATCAATATGGGACTAAGCATAGCCCGCATGAGTCCTCAAATATACTACCCTTCCACATTATAATTTCTGGCCATCTTCTTCCCTCTTTCCCTCTCCAGAAAAAGATTGATTGGAGAGCAAATTTTGTCGGAAGCTCTATTGCAGAGTTCAGACCTAACAATTACAGGAGAAGCCATGGGACCAAAAACATGGTTAGCAGCCGGCTATTAAAACAAAGGTTAGAGGCATGCCTGCGCCCATAGGAGGAAAGAAACGATAATTTAGAATATCCATGCCTTGTAACATCCTGCGCTTTTTTTTTCTAAGACATGGCATCTGATAAATGAAGTGGAAAGGTGCGTTGGGGACGCGTGACTGTCTCTTGCTCTTGAGGTCTCAAAAAGAGCTTCTCAAATAACACTTCAAAAAGAGCTTCTCAAATAACACTTCAAAACGTGCTTCTCAAATAACACTGCAAATGGTAACATGATAATAGTGAGGATGTTAGGCTCACAAAAAAAGAAAAAGAAAAAGAAAAAAGTAGGATTCATGCACGTAAAATGAGTGTGACGTATCTGAGAATGTTGATAGAAGTTGTGGATACATTCAAAGAGTAAGTGGATTGATACGTAAGCATGTTTAAAGAGGTTTTGGTAGGGTGATAGCTCAAGACTGCCTCGAAGGATCACAAAGCTAGCATGTGTAGAGATTGTAAAGTTTTAATTGGAAGATCTGGCCATAGGCCTTTGGAATAGATGGGAACATGGAATACATGCAACAAATTTGAGATATCTGTATTAGAGTTGCCAATAATAAATGGCATTAAGTAATTAAAGAATTAAGTACTGCTCATGGTTTCCACCTAAACTGGCTGATACACCATGATCTGTGTGTGAAAATCTGGACACCGAAGTGAAAGGCAGATAGGTGGCTAGACATAGGAATTTATGGTCCATTATTTAATATGGATATATTTCTCAAAAACTATAGGTATTATAAAGGTGCATATGTACATACATTTATATTTTCAAAGCCCATGCACACATTAAGGCCGAAAGGTAGGCTGCGTTGGTGATAAGAATAAGGGAGCTAAAGTAGGGTTTGGTTTGCCCCTTTCCGCTGTACATGAGGGTGGAATAACTCTTTACAAGAGAAACAGAGAAAAAAAAAGGGATAAAGCCGGGGTATCGTGTCATCGTCTATAGCAACCATTTACGTCAAAATAAAATAACTAGGCCTCTCTTTCTTCCAAGGTAGGGCAATTCTTCGTCTATCTCTTGCACTTGGAGACAAGTTAGAAGGTGAAAAGTTGCACCATGACAGATTACTTCATATGGTCACTAATGGAACATATATAATAGAGTTTTATTCGTATCACATTCAAGCTACTAGACCCATATAATGTTAATTTAATTTGCAAGGAGAACCTTAGATTAAAGTTCTATTAGCAGACTCTGAAGAAACCGTAAATGTTAGTGGAGATTGTTTGATGTTCTATAGCATACTTTAATATCTATTAATTCCCAAAAAAAATCAAACATCTCTCGCACTGTTCTCTTTTTCCTCCCTAAGTTTGAAGAGGGATCATCAACCATGCTCTCGTGGATTATCTATTTGATTTTAAACATTTCGTATTCTCCTCCTCCCTCTCCACTCAATTGGAGACCACCTTTCTCCAAAACTGCAACCGTAGAGATTAAAATTCTGAAGGAAATCCTTCCAGATAGCTTAATGCCTTGCAATAGTCAAGGATCATTACAGCAGTCGGGGATGACAATAGTCGGGAGAGCCCATGAACTCACAAGCGACGTTGGTGTGGAGAGAGTTGTATAGGCTAAAGTGGATGACCTCGCGTGTGGGGTCGAGGCTAAGAGAGTCAAAATCGATCATTTCTTTCATAAACTAGGGCTAAAATCGGATCGAATACTAATATATCCATATGCTTATTTATTTTGTTTGATGAATATAGATACAAATATGGATGCTAGCTAGATGCAAAAACTTTATTGACCCAAAGGATTCATTTTTGATAAATGCAAAATATTTGAGTATGATACCAATGATTATGCATTCTTAGAGTACTTAAGTTGCTTTGTAAGGAAGTTAAATAAATTAGAAATGATTTGAATGCTTGGATATGCATTAGAGTTAAATTTTCTAAGTTGGAAAAATTTTTCACAAGATTAGTGTAGTTCTACAGTGAAAGATGTTGCCCAAGAAGACAACCCAAGAGGGAGGGTGAATTGGGTTTTAAGTACTTATTATAAATAAAAACTTAACGAGTAACTAATTAAACTTTATTGCAAGCGGATTAATTAGCTTACTAGATGTAGTGAATGAAGGGGATGGAAGAGACAATGAAACAATCACAAACACAAGAGGTTTTATAGTGGTTCGGAGCTAACCCTTGCTCCTACGTCCACTCCCCAAGCTTCACTTGGGAGTTCACTATAATCCCTCGGATTACAGCCGATTGTTTTACAAGTTCACAACCCAACTTGTTGTTTTACGAGATCACAACGAACTCGGTCGGTTTTCACAGGCTCACCGACTAAAAACCATCCGATTGTTTTCCCGGGATCACAATCGAACCCTTACACCGTTGGTTTTACCCTCGGCTCACCAACCAACCTTACAACCCTTGATTCAATCCCCTGATTGAATCAAGTAAGAAAATAGTTTGGGAAAATTACACGGAAAGCTTCTTAATAAGCAAATATTAAATAATATGAAAAGAGTGAAGTTAGAAGTCCTCAAACAGATTTTGGAAGTGGAAGAAGGGGCTTCTCGACTTTAGAGTCTCCTCTTTAAATGCGCTAAAGACTTGATGTCAGAAGGAGAGCCTTGAATGCGAAGGAAGGAGTTTGTAGGATGGACTTCAATTCGCTTCTTCCTTCTTTCCCTTGTATTTACTCTTGAGAGACTTTGGTAGGTGGAAATCACTTTTTCTTTGAATGAAATCTCTCTCTTGATGTCTATTACTGTTCACTCTGACTATTTAAGCAGTCCACTTTGAAAACTAGCCGTTAGACACCAATTTAGGGCCGTTCTGCACAATCTGCAACTCCTGACAATGTGTCCGTTGGGATTGGAGTCGACTCGCTCGATCTGGAGTCGACTCGGCTGTTGCTGGAGTCGACTCATGCTTTACGGAAGACGACTCGCTCACTGTTCAGGATTTGAATTAAAGTGCTGTCCCGTTCTGGAGTCGACTCGGCCAAACTTGGAGTCGACTCGCCAGTATCCGGAGATGACTTGGCCCTCTGGAGACGACTTGTTCTCAGGATTCCAGAGATCTTTCTTTCAGGTTTACTCCCTCGAGTCGACTCGGATTCTATTGGAGTCGACTCGGCTCTCAGAGACCGAAAAACTGATCTTCTGTCTTTGGAGTTGAACTGCCTCGGAGTCGACTCGGATCGTCTTGGAGTCGACTCGGCTCTCAGAGCCCAAAAACTGATCTTCTGTCTTTGGAGTTGAACTGCCTCGGAGTCGACTCGGATCGTCTTGGAGTCGACTCGGCTCTCAGAGCCCAAAGTTGGTTCTCTGACTAAAGTCTTGCTTTCCTCTGAGAGTCGACTCTTGCTTGTTTAGGAGTCGACTCCCGAACCGTTGGAGTCGACTCGAATTCTTCTGGAGTCGACTCGGTAATAGGGTCCAGAAACCACTTCTCTGTCTTTCTGTCTGTTACTCCTTGGGAAGCCCCAACAGAGAGATAATGAGCCTCGAGGTATCGAATTCACTTAGAACAAATTACATTTTGCTTTAAGGATTTTTTTTGTGATTCCCTTTACATTTTGATTCATCATATTTTCTCCCCCTTTTTGTCATCATAGTAAAAAGGCGCAGAACACAGAAAAGTATTAGAATTCAAATTGCACAGTTTTGAAAGGAAATGTCTACTCATTGTATTGATGCTAATTTGAGTACAACTGTAAATACATCATACAAGTGTAAAAACAAATACATCATAAAGTAAAAAACAAAGCTACACTAGGATTTCTTGGAGGATGAGGCTCTTGAACCTAGTCTTGTGTGTTTCAAGACCAAGCTGAGCCCCTCTTGAACATTCCCTAGCTGAACTATGATCTCCGAGGTGGCCCTAGTCTGGATCGTGGTAAGCTCGGCACACTCTCCTGGAGGGTGTCCAACTTGGAGATCAATGCACTGGCTAACCGCTCTGCACCCTGACTCTGACTGCCTAGCTCATGTCGGATGTCGTCTCGCATCTTCTTCGTGTCGTCCTTGACGTCACTCATGTTCCAGTATTGAGCTTGAACTAGGCTTCGCACATTGGATATTTCCTCCTTCAAATGCGCAGTCATCTCTGTCACGGCTGCCAAGGAGGGAACTACCTCGGTGGAGGGAGCAGTCTGAGGACCTCGGAGCTCCCTCAGCAGGTCATCCCTCAGCTCCCTCACTATCTCCTGCCGCAACTCTCGGAGCTGCCCAGAAGATATCCAAACCTCCAGGGGCTGCTGCTAAGAACATGGGGTAGTGGAGGTGGAGGGCTCAGTATGGGTAGGACCAGAGGTGGAAGGAAAAGTGGGAAGATCTGTATAGTGCTCCTGGTTATGGTCAGGGCTAGGAGAGTGATGAGTGGTAGGGTCAGATGGTGTGGATGTGGATAGTTTCCGTACCCAGACTCCCCCGACCTTATGGAATCCCATCCGATGAAAGGTCCTCTCACCCATGCGATCTGTAAAACGCAGTGAGCGAGAGGGTTCCCCCTCAGGGATAGGGACCTCTAACTCCCTAATGATAAGGGTGAACAACATCCCATACGGGAGACTCAGCCTAGGTTTGTCTAGGGGTTCACAAAGGTATTTGTAGATGAGTTTAGGGAAGTTGATGGGAGTATCTTGGAGGATGTGGAACATCAAAGCTAGGTCTCTCTCTGAAATGAAGTCAAACCTACCAGTTTTGGGGAAGAGTCCTAGAAATGATACTTAGGAGAAGCTGCATTTCAGCCGAAAGCTGATTTGCGAACACCTCCTCTATGGGGGACAGAGGTGGACTCCCTAAGATGGTCGTAAGGGCCTCTGTCCTATCTGAGGGGTGTGTGGGAACGATCCCCTCACTGGAGAGATGGAGGACTCGAGCAATGAAGTCCTCGGAAATAAAAACTGGGGCACCCGCTATAGTCCCCTGGATACCGCCGCTACCCCGTGCGACAGTACCGTAAAATTTTCTAACTAACCCTGGATAGGTAGGGAGGTCAAGAGAACAGAAGAACTCTAAGCCCTGGGCCCTAAGGTGATGCCCTAGGTTGAACCCTTCCCGGGAGACGAAGTCAAAGTTGACTTGCCTCCCGGTAGAGACAACCTTCCCGGCGCATGAGCGCGAGGGAACCGGCCTAGGCGGGGAAGGAACCGGAGGTGGTGGCCTCGTGGGTTCGTTCCGAGCCTTGGACCGTCGCTCGGCCCCACTCGCGGAGAAGGGTCTCTTTCGGCTTGGGACAACGACTTTCCTAGGCATTTTTGACCTAAACACAGGGAAAGGACAAGAAAAATGGAGGAAACACCGAGGAAAGAACCTAGAATGGGTCGGAGACGAGGTCGGAGACGGCTCTAGGGCTTTTGAACAGTGGCGGCTGAAAATAGAAGTGAAGAGAAAAACATTCCGCTTAGGGTTAAAAGTCGGATTTCCGACCTCGAGTCGACTCCGGTAAGTCGCGAGTCGACTCGACCTCGAGTCGACTCCCAAATATGCGCGAGTCGACTCTCCCACGAGCCGACTCTAAAATCTATTCGAGTCGACTCGAACTCTGGCACATAACCAAAAATCTTTTTATTTCCGTGCCAAAAGAGAGAGTTATGGAACTATCTTAGATTTAAGAACTGATTTGATGATCATAGATAAGAGGTCCTATGTCCAACATAAACTAATCATCAAAATCAATGAATTAGTGGAGAGTATCACTAGAATGGATCAATCACTCCTACCCTCTTCTAAGTATACAAAATCGATCTTCACTCAAAGGTTTTGTGAAGATATCAGCAAGTTGATCATCAGTACAAACAAATTGAAGTGTCACATCACCATTCAGAACATGATCTCTTATGAAGTGATGTCTTATCTCAATGTGTTTAGTTCTTGAATGTTGAATTGGATTTTTAGTTAGATTAATGGCACTTGTATTATCACAGTTAATGGGAATTTTATCTTGTTTAATGCCATAATCTTCAAGTTGTTGTTTAATCCACAAGATTTGAGCACAACAACTCCCGGCAGCTACATATTCGGCTTCAGCCGTAGATAGTGCAACCGAGTTTTGTTTCTTGCTAAACCAAGAGATTAAGTTTTCTCCTAAGAATTGACATGACCCGCTGGTGCTTTTTCTATCAAGTTTACAACCAGCGAAGTCTGAATCAGTGTACCCTATTAAGTTTATGTTGATTCTTTAGCGTACCATAAACCTATGTTTTTTGTTCCTATTAGGTATTTAAAGATTCTCTTAACAGCAATTAAATGTGATTCCTTAGGATTCGATTGATATCTAGCACACATGCATACACTAAACATGATATCAGGTCTACTTGCAGTAAGATATAATAAGGATCCTATCATACCTCTATACATCTTTTGATCTACTGATTTACCTGATTCATCTTTGTCTAGTTTGCATGATGAACTTATGGGTATGCTGATTGACTTGTTTCCTTCCATATCAAACTTCTTAAGCATCTCCTTGATGTATTTTGCTTGACAGATGAAGATGCCTTCTTTAGATTGTTTGATTTGGAGCCCGAGGAAATAGTTCAGCTCTCCCATCATGCTCATTTCAAATTCACTCTGCATTAAGTCAGCAAATTCTTCGCAGAGGCGATTGTTAGTAGCACCGAAAATAATATCTACATAAATCTGAACTACTAACATATCTTTATTTTTCTTCTTTAAAAACAGTGTTGTATCAACGTTCCCTCTAGAGAATTCATGGTCTAATAGAAATTTGCTAAGTCTTTCATACCATGCTCTAGGAGCTTGTTTCAGACCATAAAGTGCTTTGTTTAGTTTATAAACATGATTGGGGTATTGATGATTTTCAAAACCAGGAGGTTGTTCTACATACACCTCCTCATTAATATACCCATTCAAAAAGACACTTTTTACATCCATTTGAAATAGTTTGAAGTCTTTAGAGCATGCAAATGCTAGTAACAATCTAATTGCTTCAAGTCTAGCTACAGGAGCAAAAGTCTCATCAAAGTCTATACCTTCTTCTTGATTATAGCCCTTTGCTACTATTCTAGCCTTGTTCCTAATCACGATTCCATTTTCATCAAGTTTATTTTTATATATCCATTTAGTTCCTATTATTGAGTATTCAGTGGGTCGATCAACTAAGTTCCATACTTTGTTTCTAGTAAATTGGTTTAGCTCTTCTTGCATCACATTTATCCAATTTACATCATTTTCAGCTTCTTCTATGTTTTTAGGTTCAAAGTGTGAGATAAATGCTAGATAATTATTTAAGTTCCTAAGAGATGCTCTAGTTCTAACAGGTTAAGATGAATCATCTAAAATTAATTCCTTAGGATGACCATGAGCATACCTCCAAGCCTTAGTAAGCCCATGATCAACAATTACCTCTTGGCTTGTTGAAGTTTCTCCAATTTGCTTCGGTTCATCCTCTTGTAATGTCATCTCATCTATCTTTTTCTTAAGTATTTCTGCATCCTCATCAAGAGCTATTTTCTTGCTAGAAGAGATATCATTAGTATCATCAAAAACAACATGTATAGACTCTTCAATAACAAGGGTTCTTTTGTTAAAGACTCTATAAGCTTTACTTAATGTGGAATATCCCAAAAAGATACCTTCATCTGATTTAGAATCAAATTTACCTAAGTTATCTTTGCCATTATTATGAATGAAACACCTACATCCAAAAACATGAAAATAGTTTACTTTGGGCTTTCTATCTCTCCAAAGTTCATAAGGTGTTTTCTTTATAATTGGTCTCAATAAAACCCTATTTAATATATGACATGATGTATTAATGGCTTCTCCCCAAAAATACTTAGGGAGGTTACTTTCGCAAAACATGGTTCTAGCCATTTCCTCTAGGGTTCTATTCTTTCTTTCTACAACTCCATTTTGTTGTGGTGTCCTAGGTATAGAGACATTATGAGTTATTCCCTTTTTACTACAAAATTCATCAAATAGATGATTTACAAATTCCGTTCCATGATCACTCCTAATAGCTATAACTGAAGCATTTTTTGAATTAGTAACTTCCTTATGAAATTTCTTAAATACTAAAAATGCTTCATCTTTATGAGCTAAGAACATGACCCATGTGTATCTAGAAAAATCATCTACAATGACAAGGCCATACTTGTTTCCACCAAGACTTGTGGTTCTAGTTGGTCCAAATAGATCCATGTGTAGTAGTTCAAGGGGTCTAGTAGTAGTGACACAATTTATGAATTTAAAAGAGCTCCTAGATTGTTTTCCATATTGACATTCTTCACAAATTTTATTTTTCTCAAATTTTAGTTTTGGCAAACCTATTACAGAATCTCTTTTAACTAGTTTTGATATTGTATCCATACTTACATGACCTAACTTACGGTGCCATAACCAACTTGCATCATTAACCTTAGTATCACTAGCTACTAAGCAAGGATTATTTTTGGCAAGATCTTCAAGATCTACTACGTACACATTACCACGTCTTATTCCTTTGAATACTAAGCTATTGTCACTTGAGTTGGTTATGATGCAAAGAGTTGGCTTAAACAGAACATCAAAACCTCTATCACAAAATTGACTTACGCTAAGTAAGTTATGCTTAAGACCATCTACAAATCGTACATTATCAACAAAGGTTGAAGAGGTGATTTGTACTTTATCTATACCAACGATGTGACCTTGGTTATTATCTCCAAATGTCACAGCACCTCGCTTTTTAGGCTCTAGGATGAAGAATTGCTCCTTGTCACCCGTCATGTGTCTTGAGCAGCCACTATCCAAGTACCAACAGTTTTTGTCGACTTTGGCTGCAAGACACTCCTACACAAGGAAATCATACAATTTTAGGTACCCAAGTTTTCTTGGGTCCTTCAAGGTTAGTACTGTTGGTTCTTTTTGGAACCCAAACCTTTTTAATTTTTCTTTTAGCTTCTACTTTCCTATGGTCATACACATTAGCTTTATGTCCTACTTTTCCACAGCAAAAACAGGTTATATTCTTAGTTTTACTTTTTCCTGCTTTCATAAAGAAATTTTTAAGGAGCTTTTGCTTATTCTTAGGTTTATACCCTAAACCAGCTCTATTAAACATAGCTCGTTGATTATTAAGTATCATTTC
>NW_024068982.1:0-78139 GCF_009389715.1 Phoenix dactylifera | reverse complement strand
ATTTTCCCCCTTGTAGGGTATTTTTGCTATTGATTCCCAGGGTTTATCTGGAGGCATTATGGTGGTGTGGAGGTTGAGCCTTGCTAAGTTTGACATTTTCAATAGATATAGTTAGGAAGCAATTATGGTTATTACTGATAACAATGATGACCCTTGGTGCTTCTCAGCTATGTATGCTTCTACTGAGTACAAGGACGAAGAGAACTAGGGTGTGACGTGTCTTGTATCATTCGCAAGGCATCCCTACTTTGGTGGCTGGTGATTTCAACTGCATTGATGGGCCGATGGAGAAGCGGGAAGGCAAAGGGTTCTCAAGAAAGATTGAAGTCAGGGAGTTTCGGAACTTTATCTCAGTTAATGGTCTTGTGGATCTGCATTTCTCTAGGCCAAGGTTTATCTAATGCAACAACTGGTAGGACCAAACAAAGTTTGGAAGAGGATCGATAGAGCCTTTGCCACAGCTAGATAGGTCCAACGACATCCGAACTACCATATCCAGCATTTGCCCCATATCGGCTCGGACAATAGCCTGATTCTTATTCGCATTGATTCTCCTACCTAGAATTGTTGCTAATTTTGGTTCGAGAAGATCTGGTTGTTGTATCTGCTTTCTTGGAACTTTGTGAGGGAGGTGCGGTGCAAGGTGGTTCGGAGGAATGTGATGTAGAGGGTGGCCCGTAAGCTTGAGTTGCTTAATGTAGGCTTTAGAGATGAAATTAGGGAGGAGGTAGGAAATATAATAATTAGATTGGAAGAAACCGAAGGATGTATTGCCAGGCTACAGACCAAGGAGGAAGCGGGATGGAAGCCTACCACCCGAGGACATAATTGATCTAAGATCGCAGTTGGCCTTGTATCATTCGTTTCTACGTCAGTAGGAGAACTTCTGGCGTCAGAACTCGAGGATAAAATGGATCATGGAGGTGACAGGAACACCAGATTCTTTCACTAGGTAGGAGTCTTCGACAGATAGAGGAACCGTATTTGGTGCCTAAAGGATAGCCGTGGTCAGATGACGGAGGATGCAGAGAGCTCAGCCGAGAGCTTCTACTGTTCTTTAGGTCGAGATGGTCAGCCTAGATTGGGAGTGGTGATCATACCTTCGGACCAGAGCTTGAGGCAACATTGTCAGAGTCCGAGAATGAAGACCTGATCAGACCGATATCGGTTAAGGAATGTCCAGGAGGTTATTTGGTCCCAACGGAGGTCAAGGCCCTAGGGATGGATGGATTCCCCCCCCTTTCTGGAGGTACGGGGCCATCATCCATTCTGAGGTGGTGGCCTCTATCCAGTAGTTCTTCCACTCCACCTCGATGATGAGGGAATAGAAGCGGAAATTTGTTACTCTAATCCCCAAGTGGCAGGAGGCCACTGAGCCAAAATACTTTACACCTATCAGCTTGTGTTCCACTCTCTACAAGGTAATCACTGGGGTCATGGTTACCAGACATAGAGAAATTCTTTCCAGACTCATCAGGCCTGAGTAGGGGTCCTTTGTGAGAGGACAAAGCATCACCGACAATATCTTGATTGCTCAGGAGTTCATGCATAATCTTAGGAGGGCCCTGAGTCGCCGGAGTCTTATGGCAATCAAGTTGGACATGGAGCGCGCCTACGACTGGATGAGTTGACCTTTCTTTCCCACTCTCTGGCCAGGTTTGGGTTCCATGAGGTGAGAATTCGGTAGATTATGGGCTATGTTTAAGATCCCTCCTTTGCCATTTTGGTGAATGGCACACTTACGACCTTCTTCCATTCTACGGCTCGCTTGTGCCAAGGTTGTCCTCTATCTTCCTACTTGTTTATCATATGTGTTGATGCCTTGTCCAGAACTCTTCACGTGGCTTTCTTGTCCTAGAGGATTGAGGCTTATTGGCCCACTCTGCGTGCCAAGCCGATCTCTCACTTGCTGTTTGCGGACGACTATATGCTCCAAGCCCGGGCTACTACATAGAGTGCTTAGGTGATTAGGAGAATCCTAGAGAGTTATTGTTCTGCTTCTAATCAGTGTGTCAACTTGGCCAAATCCATTGTCTTCTTTAGTTCGAAGACCAAGGCGACTCTCACGGTAGACATTAGGAAGATTCTGGAGGTTGGTGAGCAGGTTGTTGGTTGAAGGTACCTAGGGGTTTCCATTATAGGAGGCGACTTCAGGGGTTAGAATGCAGCAAGATTGAGCAAGGCATCTGGCAGAAGCTACAGGGTTGGCAGACAAAAGCTCTTTCCATGGTGGAGAGAGTTATCTTGGTCAGATCGGTTCTCAGCTCCGCCCCGATCTATCTATTGTCCCACACCGCCATATCAAAAGTCTAGCTGGTTAAGGTGGATCAACTATACTTCATCTGGGGGTGTAGGATGGTAGGAGGGGTCTTCACGTTGTTGCTTGGGGCGATTTGCCAACCTAGAGGCAAAGGGGGTAGGGGCATCTACTCCTTGTTGATAAGAAGGGAGACTTTGGCAGCCAAGCATGTTGCCCGATTCCTAGTTAAACCAGATGGCCTGTACAGTTCCTTGATGAGGGCCAAGTACAACAACCTGATCTCGACATCGGACTTTCAAGTAGGTCAGCATAGTTCCTTCATCTGGCGAGAGATGTGCGAGTTCTAAAGGATTAGGTGAACAGTTGGGGATGGCCAGTCGATTGATGTTCTGAAGGATGCCTGGTTGTCGGATATTCCTCTCTGATTATGGTCCACTATGGTTGGTATGGAGACCTCCAGCCTCAGGGTGTGCGACCTTCTCATCCCTGGGGAACGGTAATGGGATATGGCGAAGATTATGTGGCTCTTCAAGCCTCAGTTAGATAAAAGAATCCTAGTTGTGCTGGTTCTCTAGGGAGAGAGCCTGACAGAAGGACTTGGAGTTCGACTTGCTGACCCAAGGTTTGAGCTGCTGATCTAGGAGAGCTTTATAGAGCTGAGACTTTCGGTTGATGGATAGTGGCTAGCTATGGAAGTGCTATGTTCAGCTCCGCATTGCCTTGTTTTTGTGGAAGGTGGTGTGGGGCTGCCTCTCGTCCAAAGGGGGTCTTATGTAGGCGGGGAGTGGGGATTCAACCCTCTTGTGATGAGTGTCAGAATTTGATGGAGTCTATCAGACATGTCCTTTTCTAATGCTCGAGAGTAGCTCAGGTGTGGTAGCATGCTAGCTACAACTAATGCTTCTTAGAGTCCTAAGGGCCAAGTGGAAGCCTTCTTGGAGTATTGAAAAGCTCATTTATGAGAACCTCCATTGATTGTGGGGATATCAGGCCTTCTTATATTGTTTATCATAAATAGCTGAATAGAAACTCCAAAATCTTCAAGGGGCGGCATCAAAACAGTGGGACAATGGCTGATACGGCGCTGCTCCAAGCCTATGAGTTTCTATCAATGCAGCTTCTTTGAGGGTTTGAGATGGCAAGGGACATTTGAGCTTTTCATTCAGCTTTTGGAGCATCTTAGATAATTTTTGTCGCTTGGGAGGCTCCACCCCCGAGCTTTTTCAAGATAAACTTTGATAGTAGGGTGTCTAATGATGGGAGTAGAGGAGGGGCTAGATTTGTGATTAGAGATGCTGATTCCAGACTGGTTGCTGCTAGAGAGTGTCGACTCTATGATACCTGCGTCCCTGGAGCAGAGCTTAGAGCTGCTTAAGAGGGCATTACCTGCGTACGACTCACTTGAGGGCAGATCGGATTCACCTGGAAGGGGACTCGGCGACAGTGATTAGGTGGATCCAGGGTTATGCTAGGACTCGCAACGAACATCTATTGTTGCAGAATATCCACAACGATTGGGTGGATCCAGAAAATATATGGCCACCCGATTATTTATATTTATTGTGAGACAAAAAGGGATACTAATTGGGTTGCATCGTTTATTGTAAAGCTACAATGGCCTTGAGACTTCATCATTCTCTTTCCGCTAAAAAGGGCTACTGATTGGGTTTGCATCGTTTGTTGGAAAGCTGCAATGGCGTTGAGACTTCACTATTCTCTCTCTCCGGTTTTTTTTTTTAATCCATGTTCAGATTGTACGACGATTTTCCAAAAAGAATAATAATAATAAAATAGATGTATTAATCTTCCTATCTCACTCGTAGTCGGACTGCCATGGCCATAAATATTCCTCAGGAATGTCATGCGTACGACGCGGACTTCCAAATTCTAGGCACGGTATTTCCGAAAGACAAAAAGATTCTGGTCACTGTACTACCAAAAATTGGCCCCGCTTTCCTAAACAGGCCCCATCTCCTACTTTAAAAAGCCCTCTCCCGGTACCATGAAACCAAATCTCCAAAACTCCAAGGCCTCTCAGCGATGGCCATCATCTTTGAAGACATGCCAACTAAGAAAGGCCACAAGAAGGATGGCCCACTCAGCGACGCCGTCCTCGTCAAGATCCTCTTCCGCCTTCCCCTCGATACCCTCTGCCGCTTCCGCTGCGCCTCCAAGGCCTTCCGAGACCTCATCGCCGGCCCCGCCTTCCAAAGCGCCATGTTCCTCCCCACCGTCCATGGCCTCCTCCTCCGCACCGCCGCCGCCAGCGGCGGCTACCGGTACATCCCCACCAACCCCGGCCACATCATTCACGCCCTCTTGGCCTCCTCCCTCCTCGCCATCCCCGGCCACCCGGCCGACATCGACGTCCTCGACAGCTGCCACGGCCTCCTCCTCTACCGCACCTTCTCCCACCCCGACCTCTTCAACGTCTACAACGTCACCACGCGCCAGCACCTCGTCCTCCCACTCCCCTTCCTCGTCGCTGGCCTCGACGTCGCCGGCATAGCCTTCGACCCCCGCCGCTCGCGGCACTTCAAGGTAGTCCTCATCTCCAAGCCAGCCTTCAAGTCTCGCCGGGCCTTCGAGGTCTACTCGTCGGAGCGGGGGAGCTGGTTCAAGCCCCGGGTGCCCGTCGAGCTCGTCGACGGCCTCCCGGTCCTTCCACCAAAGAAGCCGGTCTTCGTCGCCGGCAAGCTGCACTTCGAAGCGCTGCAGGGGAAGCTGCTGAGGTTCGATTTCAAGAAGGAGATCTTCGACGTGCTGCCGCTGCACCGGGACTGCGTGGTGGACGCAGCCTGGCGAAGATTCGGGGATTGCGGGGGCAGCCTATACCATGCGGAGTACGATTGCAGCAGACTTCGGCTGAGGGTGTGGAGGCTGGACGTGCACGAGAGGTGGGTGCCGACGTACAGTGCAGTCTTCCCGCCGTGGTGCACCATCAAGGCGTTCCACCCGGCCGTAGAGGGGTATGTCATCCTGAGTAGCTTCGACGGGATATATTGGTGCCATCTTTGCACGCCGTTCGTAGCGGCGGGGATTTGCAGATTTGCGCATGAGAATGAATCGCGGAAGGTGGGGGAGGTGTTCCTGATAATGCCCAACTTCCTCTACTCCTTCCCAGGGCCAGACCGGTGGTGGTGCTTCTCTCCTAAAAGCTAAATTCTGACGCCAACTTTTTTTTCCTTTTTATTTTTTCTTCCCCATTAGTTACCGTTTACTAACATTGTTGATCTGCTATTCTGCTTCAGAGAAAGGAAACAGCAGAATTGTTGTCTGTCGTTTACACTTTACGTATTCATTATTCTTGCTCACTGTACAGGTGTACTGGTTGTTTGCCATACAATTTAAATTTTTAAGAAGCTTTGATTTCTCCCTGTTTATCTTTTTTGGCACTCTTCCTTTTATCAAGGGCAACAAATCCATAAGAACAGAGTAATTCATTATTTTGATGAAAACTTTTGCATGTAGTGTTGAACCCAGGTTGTCAGGTTTGTTTTGAGAATAAAACATCAGAGACCAAGCTGCAAGACATTTTGTATCACATGCCCAGATGCTCAAAGACAGCATCAGTATAGGAGTTACGGTTGCAGATGATCATCAGAATAGATACATGACAACAATAGCAATTTCATCTTGATAAAACTCCAATCAGAAAACATAACGTAAGATTGGCGAAACTAGTGGGTAATTAGTACGAGGTCATCATGAACCACTAGCAGAAAATAAGGTGGCCAGGCACAGGTAGAAACCTCATACCATAATGCCATAACCTGAATGAGTGATGCTCTGAGGCAAAAGAAGCTTGCAAAAACGCATGCACTTCCTAGAATAAAAACCATAATCCAATTGTTTTAACCATCAAGAAAGCATATAATAAGACTATGCAAACAACCAATCTTGATACAACCTTAGCACCGACTCTACATTGGTTGCGTAGAGACTGGAGAGGCATATGTCCAAGCACCATCTTCCAAAGTACCTAGGTCGACCCAAGGATGCAGTTGGTGTGCGTCAACCATAGGGAAGTACAGCAGGTTTCGAAGGAATCCAGAATTCACTCCTCGCAATCATGAACAATGTCACAAACTGGCATAGTTTTATTGTGAATGAACACACAAACAATATACCAAGTATATGATTCAGATAAACAGATAATAACACAGGAAAGTTGCAGCATGTCAAATGCCACCACAAGAAATGCCCATAGTAAATATTCACTTTCAACCAGGGGAACCAGGGTTATCTTGCACTGCAGGACTTTGTAAAATCTTGTCAACAAATCCTTGTTCATTGGCAACCTCCACAACCAGGTTTCATTAAAATTAACTTTGATGGCACTTTCAGTCAAAGCCATACGGGTGCAGGTTTTGTTTTTCACACCAGTTTGGGAAGGATTCCTCTAGCCGGTTCTTGTCCACTTCAATCTAGTTCTATTCCTGTTGTAGAGATAGTGGCGGCATGGCTCAGACTGAAGCAGCTATTCAGCATTTCCAAACAGAGAGGATTGTTCTGGAAGGTGATGATTCCACTACAGCTATTGCTTGAATTAACGGAAACTACATCATTACACCCAGTTGCTTGGAACATCAAAGCATTACAGAACATCTTCAGAGCTTCTCTTGCAACCATGTTTTTAGAGAGGCTAATCAACTAGCAAATTATCTTGCCAAAATGGCTACTACAACTCAGAGGCGGACAATCGGAATGAATGAGTTTCCTTCAGCTATTAGTCGCTTGGTGATGGCCGGTGCTTCTACTATAGCGTTTGTTCGTTTCTGAACTTTGTTCTCGCACAACCAAAAACAAAAATGTTCGCTCCCACTTTCCTATGCAAATGGATTCCCCCCAAGAGATGCTATTGGGCCTTGTGCAGGTATATTCCTTTGATATCACCATATATTTATACTACAAAACACCAATCTCAGAAACAATATGTTGATGAAAGCAACTTACTGCAACTGGGATCCTGGAACATGCCCTGCCATAAATGCTAGCCGTCCTAGATGTTGGGGAAAATAAGTCATATTAGCAAAATGATAAGACTTGCCTTAGTAATGATATCAGTCATGAGGAACTTACCTTGAGGTACAGAAGGAACATATGTTCTGAGTTCTGAGGAAACCATGTCTGAGACAAACCTCCTAAGGAAAGCAGTAGGCAACTGTGGATTTGGCAAGGCTGCTTGCAGTGAGCTCATGTCCAAAAACTGCAACAAAGATAAAAGATGCAATTTTGAGCAAAGTACAGAATCATAGAGATCTAGCTCAAAGAGTTTGCAACTATATAGCTAAAAACCCACATTGTTATTTAACGCACCTGAGTTCTGTGAGAAGTAGTAGAGACAGTCCTCATTAGATATTAGTAATAAACATCACATGTTGAAGAACAACTACCATATTCTACACCAGGATAAAAGGAAAATTGCTGTGCTAGACCTCATTTCCCATTTTATAACACACAAGCAAGGATGAACTTGGAAGTACCTATGCGATATGGTGTTTGAAATGATTTTCTGAGGCATAACCACAAATAATTCAAGCAACTTGTATCAATAACGAATATAAAAAACATGCATCTAAGTTCAAACCCAATTCACCAAAGGTTAACTAAACTTGGGAATATCATAAACCACTACGAACAAATGAATGCAAATTCAGAACTCCAATCTATAATATTCAGTTATTGTTAAATGAGAAGGCATACGAGTCATGTTCTCTTTATATAGATAATTCCCCATCTCTTTTAAGACAAATATGCGTAATCTACAACTTTGAGTTCTTCACTGTCCAAGAGGTCCAGATAAGTCAAAACTTACTTCCGTTACTAATTTTGCTTATAACATACTAAACATGATTCACATGCAAGCTTCCAATGAAATGACATGTCTGACGTCCATCTCTGTACCCATAGCACTCTGAAACTTTTGTTGAAACACTTGAGTACAAGAAAGCAACCTTTGATGGGTTGAAAACAGTTAGGCAGATATGAACTTCTGAAGGTTAACAACAGTAAGTTGCAAATCAATCATTATGTTGACATCTCCACCTCACCTCAGAGACTATAACATATGGGAGAAAAGCAGAAAAAGCACTTATTGTCACTGGTTTTTCCACATTAAAATATTCCTTACCTGAGAGCTGTTTGTATCTGTAAGTCCTTTAACTTCATGTAAACCCACTTACCACTGATCAGTAATTGATAATGAAGATTCATGAGTGGCAGAATTTTGTACTGAAAACCACTGTGAGTCATTATTTATTGATGCAAATAAATCGGTTTTCCCCATAGGTAACTCTCCACCAGGAGGCACCACAGAAGGAAGTCCCTTAGTTGTTTCAGAACTAGGTCCCACTTGATGAGGTAAGTCAAATGTAGCCCATCCAACAGTTTCTGGTGAGGGAACAGCCAAAGTTTTCTGCTCAGATGGGGTAGTAGATGAGGACTGACGATATCCACAAACAAATCCATAGATGGAGTCAAGGAAGTGATTGATTGGTGCTCAATTGATAGACTGAAAGGGTCCTGGTTCATGGCATGTGCAGAAGCATATAACTGTGAACCGGGGGATATGGATGGCTCAGATTGCTGGGTTCCAGGAGCATGCTCAGGCTTAGGGACTATATCAATTAAGCTGCCTGAATTAACTGACTTCAGATATACTGAGTTGCTCTCAGAAGATCCAAAGCTGCCTGATGATGCAGTTCTCTGATTTTTTTTTTTTTAAGAAAAAGGATAAACTTGTCATGTGTATGAAATTCTAACTCAACCGCTTTACCTAAAAAAAGGGCAAATTACAATCAGTAGCAAGAGATGTATCACTCACCAAGTGTCGGATCCATCTAAATTATTGTTAACATTTGTCTCAGAGTATATATTCAATGTCTGGGGCTGTCCATCTTCAATTAAGATATTCCTTGCTTGTTGTGAAGGAGAGCTACTATATCCTTCATCTTCAATGTTTGGTGACTGACCATCAATCCTAAGCAGATCTCCTCTGCTAGACCTGAGTAGTCTGAATTCCTCAAAGCATAATTTTCATTGGCAAATCTGTCCTCATACATTTCCTCTCCCTGACGACCTGGACTGTATATGAAGCGAGAAATCTTCCCTTCATAATGCCCACGATTTGAACCAGGTTTTCTACTCAACATCCCACTTTGCTTTCTGTCGCGCCTTTCTTCATATTGATATTCATAAGGTGGACTGAGGAAAGGAATGATAAGAAATGGCCCTCCTGTGTTCTTCTTCATGGTACTTACAGCTCTATCCGGAAAATGAAGACCTCAATGTTAATAGTAATAGATGAGTGTGTAATAAGGAATAAGTTGTTCTGGGAATAAAAGGGCATGAAAGCATAAGATGCACAAATGAACTTGGAATCTGAAACACAAATAAGTTGGTATTATGTTAGAAATAAATCACCTGCATGTATCTAGGTCGCTTGTCAGAGGACCTCCCTCAAGGATATTTCTTATCCACATCAACATTTTTTATGAATTCCCTAATCTTGTAGACATTGCTGCCACAGAAAACAAGGTCAAAATGGTACCTTTTCTTCATAAAATATTGTAGTACAAAATTCACGACCACATGTAATGAGTAACTTTACCTGCTATCAAGTAATCTCATTTGTTGCATGTCCCAGTCCTTTAGAGACATTTACCTTGCACACTGCAACAATCAATTATCACATGAAGATGGGGACAGGATATTTTATTTTCTGCCAAATAAAGAAAATCTAGTGAGCATATAACTTATATCTGTACCTGATTACCACCCTTTTGAAGAGCCTCAACTTCTTGAGTAGTAAATTTAGCCACGGACACTGTTTTCACACAGTGAGTAAACTCACAACTGCATGATAAAGAAGATGCGCACACATCAGAAGAAAAAGAAGTATTGCGAAACTGAAATGACAATTTTTTCTGCTATTATGCAGCAAGAAATCAGTCCAAGATTCTCCAGTTGCAGTAATATGAACATTCCAGCAAGAAGTTAAGTGCAAACAATAATGAACAGGAATTCTCCACACTTGTTGACGTATCTGCATCTGTTTGGCAATACATAAGATGGCATATGACTTCCTCGAGTAAATATGCTTAGCAGTTGAAATGTATTACAAGAAACCAAATGAATGGCATGAAAGAAGGGGCATCAAAAAAAGGAAGCTGTAGTACATCATGTTATATCACCAATCCTAGACTATGACAATTGAATGAGCATGATAAAGAACTTCTCAACATAACTCTTCTACCCTTTTAGACAGTGATAAAAAGTACAGCATCTAAACAAAATGGCAAATGCTGGAGTTAATTCAACTGTTTGATCCATTGATTATACTATGGTTATCTAATGCATACCCATAAAAGTGGGATAAGATTAAATTATCATGACTAAGCTTCTGCAAATGCAGAGTATTTACAAGTGCACAATTTTACAAGAACTGCATTTCATAATGTGGTAATCTCTGCTCGAAAGTGACCCGAAGGTCCGAGCAGCTATATACACAGTTCAAAGTAGAAGTATTTCCCATTTTCAAGCCCCCACATTCACTGGTTTGTCTGCTACTTCTTGCAATGTAAAAGTTATCACACGTTATTTTCTAGCCAAAAAAGTCAATTTTTTTCCAAAAAAAAGGGAAAAGCATGAGAAGCCAAGAAATTTCACATCATTTTAGAGTATCTTGTATGTTATACAAGGTCTTTACTTGTATAATTTATACAAGTTTGAAATTTCAGCCAAAAGCAATCCATTTTGGCCAAAATATATCTGTTTAAGCCAATACTGTGCCACTTTTATTTTTGGGTTTTGTCAGGTTTCAGTGGTTTCAGCTGGTCTCAATCAGCCCAAATCGAACTGAAACCAATTAAAAGCTTTTTCTATATGATAATTCCAGGCTCTTATCTCTTGTTACTTAACCTTATACAGACTCTTAGAACCTTCTTTTGAATATTGTACTGTTAGAAAGCCCATTCTACCTTGAAATTCTTGAAATTTATAAAGCTTAACATCTGATTGATGATTCCTTTGGTCCAATTTATCATTGACTAGTTATCTGCACTGATGTGACCATTTATTAGATATACAAAGACGAATCAATGAGTAGTTAAGTCATTTTTGCTGAAATTGCTTTGTTTTTTAAATTTCCTATTTTAAAACCTACTCAAGATGTTGTTGCATCTACTAAAAATTTCAGGCTATTGATAAATATATGCCCTATCAATCTTACTTCTTACTATAGATAATGCCAAAGCCTTGGAAACCAGTTTTGAACAGCTGGCCTCCATAGCCTAGAGCCTCTGTCATGTTAAAAAGTCCCATGTCGGTGGAAATAATTCTCCCAAGATCAATTACCAAGCACCTGGAAGAAAGCGGGGAAGTGCTATATTTTTCTTCTTCTTTTTTTTTTTTTACCTTTACAGCAGGTAGCTGATAGAGATAAGAGTCTTTCCTAGTGTCAACTATGAAGAAAGTTTTTTAAAAAACATATATTAGATATGTCAAGATCTAGTGTGCATTAGTTACAATATTCTTGAAATCAAGTTGGGAATTGAATAAAAAAGGCTCAAACTTATTTTATCCATTTTTAATCAATTACCAGTCAGTCCATTAACACGATTAGTTTTCCATGTTGAAGTTAATTCTGCAACATTCCAGTAAATTCTATGCAGGACCTAAAGTAGTAAAGAATGGAAATCATCCTCCATCGCTCATGCACCCAAAACAAAAATGGAAAGTTTTTAAGAGCATGCAATTAGAGTTGTTTTAGGCTCAAAATTTGTTTAAATAACATCTACAGTATGAAAAATAACAAACATACGCATGCTCCTTCTCTTATTTGTTTCATTGAAAAATTGTCGATGTTCCACTCTCTCTTCTTTTCTTCTAGATATGGCGAGGACTAAATCCAAAGCAAAAGTTTATTGTTCAGAACACATTTTCCTTTTTTCATTTCTAGATGTAGCAAACAAAACATCCAACATGAAACCAGATTTTACAAACTATCTAGCTAGTGAGTAATCAAAGCTAAACATTCTGGATTATGCAGTCACCTAAACAAATAAGCCAGCAGTGCCAACAAAAGATAGCTTGACATCAGGTCCAGTCCAATCCTCAAAACATCAATGCCCCATCAAACTAAATACACTTATATGCATCTCATCATAATCAAATAACAACTGATCAATTTAGTATAGAAATACTCTAACAAAATCTTTCCTCCAGAATCAGAGAAAGCATATGTGGAGAACACAAATCATTTCCTACAAAAATGACCAAATCATTTCTTTGCAGTTCAGCAACAATAACAAAGATATCAATCTGTTCCAAACAATGAATCAGCATGTGTAGGAGGCTCAAATATCATGAGCTAAACAGAACCAAATCAAATACTCACTGAATCCCGCTGCAAGTCATGAAGACAAAAGTCTAAAAGTTTGTATACACGTGCTGCGGACCCTGTACCACAAGAAAGAGCATCAACAAACACTTCGCCATATTTTTCAAGAAGAACCTCCCGATTACTGATTATAAAAGCCAAATTTTTTGAGAAAAATCTTCATTTACGCCATATTTTACAATAAAAAAACTTCCACTTACTAATTAGAACGGGAAGAAGACGCCCATCTCGATCAGTTAAGCAACTATAAGGTGACAAAAAAGAAAAAGAACTTAAGAAAAATTACCAGGCTGTTGCAATGGATGCACTTTCTATTGGGAGGAAGCTTCAAGAGACCTCTGATGATCGTCTCATTTCTCTCTTCCTCCCTTTTACTACTCATTTTCGCAAAGAATCACAAGAAACCGAGTCCAAAAAGGCCATGATTGCAAACGAAACCTTTGCGAGAACCCAACAAATTCTGCAAAAAGTTGGGTCTTTTCTGCTCCGAATCAAAGTTATAACCCCCAAAAAATTAGTCCAAAACCGATTCTTGCAGCTCCTAGCCTAAACTCATCCACTGCTGACCTAGAATTCAACAGCAACCGATCGATGGATCCGATTCCACTGCAAGGGTTTAAACCCAAGATTCGCTTCAGAAAACTAGGGTTTCCACTTCGAAGGATCGAATTCTCCAAGAAATAAAAGTACTTGGGATTCACATTTAGGGTTTCTGGAGCTAGAAATTTGAAGAAATGTGGGGAAGTCTGGATTGATCCAAGTGGAAATGAGGATTTTTTTTTCAAATTATTAAAGGAATAAAAAAGGCCAAGAGACAAGTGGTGGTTCCCAATTGCATCCACCTAGAGTGGATTCGGCTACTGTGATCGAGGGAATTCGAAGATGGTGTGCGATAGACCACGAGTTTCTGCTTTATAACATCCCAAGGATGGCGGAGGACCGTGGCTCTTTTAGGACCACTTATCAGGAGACAAATGCAATTGGGTGGCCTCTTTTATGGCGCGAAATTTTTTTTTCTCTGAGTAAACCAGACATAAATTTTTTGATTGGGATTCGATTCTGATTGGAGCCGGCCTCCAAAGAGTGGGATAGGTATATGATAGAAAAGATGATGATTAGCCCCACTTAGTTTGGAAAAAATAAAATCTCATTTTATCCACTTGAAATCGGCACTAGGTTTTGAATGTTCTACTAATAATCTAAATTCTTGCCTCTGTGTTTGCAGCAAGAAGACTGGGGTTTAGTTATGGAGATAAAAATAAAAAGAAATATGCAGTCTTCCACCAATTTTTGGGAGAAAAAAAAAGTGCAGTATTGTGAGCATTACAAAGATGACCAAGTTGAGGTGTGGATGTGGTTGTCAAGATTTAATTTGTCTATGGGAGGCTTAAGAGCATTATGGCCATTTGAGGACAGATGGTTTGATTGTGTAAAAGAAAGACTACAGATGAGATGCTAGAAACTGTGATCAGTTTTACACGAAAGGATAGTGTATAATTTGCAAAGATATAGATGCAGGTGATGAAATATTTATGACATCACTACTTCAAAAAAAAATTATAACAGCTTGCTTATATTGGAAATAGACTGCCTGAGTTCGCTCTAGTGTGAGAGCAATAATGAAATTGTGTGTTGGGGTCACTATTTCTTCTTGTTTTTTCTTGTTCTCGTATGTTGTGCCCCTAAGTTCATTATCTTGGGTGAGTTATGCCTCCCTCTTTTATCAGAGAAAGGAAAAAAAAAGAATTTAGTTAAAGCCTGTATGGAATTCTTTGCTTATGATTATGGCCATAATCTGTTCTATCATAGTCTATGGTAGCTCAGCAATAATTCTCTTCTTTAATATAATGATTCATGTATGCATATCATCGCCCTACATTGAGATTTAGGAAAGTAAAAGGATCTTTTAGTTATTCTTAATTAGTTTGAGTGGTCTCTTTGTATTTATAAATCTAGTTTTATCTGAAAATATTCATACACTAGAAGGTTAAGTTGCCGGAGGTCATGTTTGGTCATTTAGCTCACCTTATGCACTGTCCCTACATGATTACTTCCAGATTTTGCTAGCATGTCGACTGGTTCTATAAATTATTACACAACAATATCAATAATTTTGCCAATCTGATGAATAATTGTGTTTTGTTTACTAACTAGATAATACATTTGCACGGGTAGGTCCTCACTGATTATAGTGTGGCTAAAGTTCTCGACTCTAGGTGGGAAGAGTATAGCCTGATAACAATGCCCCAAGCCAGCTTGCCCTCTCTGTGGCAAAGAAGATGAAATGACTAACGATCTATTTCTGAAGTATTCCTTCACAATAATGGTTTGGCCACAGAACATCAATAAAGTTCTAGTGCCCTCACTCCCTCCAACAATGGAAGAACAATAGAACACATAGAGAACAAGAATAAAAGGTAAAGAGAAGAAAATAGGATGGGACTGCATGTTCTCCATAGTGTGTTGGTGCCTATGGAAAGAGAGAAATAAAAGGATTTTTGAAATTCAAGCTACATCTTCAGGACTTGTGACTCGGAAGGCAATATCCCTTCTCTAAGATTGGAAGTCCTTTTACAATAGAAAAGCAAAAGAAATGATCGTGGAGATTTGCAATACTGTTATAGGAGCAGTAGAGGAAAGCCCATGTACATGACTTCCATGATGTACAAAAGAAAAGACAACAAAGCACGTTACTCAGGAAGAATGAGATAGTCGAAGTCATAAATCCACAAACTCATGTCTTCGGTTGTTTTTTTGTAAGGGTTCGGGATTAGTCCTTTTCTAATCTAATATGTACATAATTCTTATTTAATATAACAAAGGGTGGCACAACCTCCCATTCAATAAAAAAAAAACAATGCCCCAAGCCCTAACTCACAAAAATTGAATACTTCAAATAGTGTTTTGATTTTTCGGCAAGATCAACATAACTTTAGATAGTCTCTTAGTGAAACTTGGGATATTTACATTGAATATAATTTTTACCTTCGAGTGTAAGGCCTGTAATTTATTTTTGCAGCTCATGAGATAATTCAAATTGACAGAAAGAAAAATGAGATGAAAAGGCACCCGCATACTCTACCTACCTACTGTGTGATGGTAACATATAGATGAAATTGATCACTAACATTTAGCACTCCACAGGACTGCTAATTTTATGATGGATTTGTGAGGCATGTCACTCTAACAACACCACCCGGCCGGTATGCCGCCCTCATGGCATTTCTTATCCCATTATTCTTAATAGATTGGTCAGATGTAGCCAGCCAACCCAGAGGAATGAGACTTGCCATTTTGGTGAACGAAACATAATGGACAAGAGATGGTAGAAAAGCTGGCTATCAGATTCATCAACAAGACCTGCCATAAATGAAACCATGCTTATCATTGAGGGGACTATGGCATTGGGTTGAGATTTCCTTTCTTTCCATATTTGCCTGGACATAGCTAGAAATAGGAATGTATGGGGACCTAAATGGATTCATGAAAGATATGGAGATATGAGGTTAATGACATGACATAGAGAAGCAGATATTTCCCAAAACGGCTTGGCACATATCAGCCTGTTTGGATAATCTAGTAGAATTTAGATTGAATTTTTGCTGGATTCATGGACTGGAAAGTCCATTTGAATATGGCCTGCATCAGGTTATGTTTTCCTTCTAGGTGCAGTAAAAAACAAAACTGTGTGGCTCGACAGTAACCAATGGCGAAAACTCAAAAATCCATAATTTCCCAGTAGAACCCTATTTCGACCAAGTTCCGAAATCGAAAAAAAGAATCAGTTTTCCGACCAGGTTGCCCTCTTTTCTTTTCCGCACCAACCCTGATTATCAAATCGGGTATATAGCTCAGTTGGTAGAGTATTGGGCTTTTAACCTAAGCACCATGAAAGTTGAATATATTGCTTACAGCAATGCAGCCTTAGAGACAATCTAGATAAAAAATTTCTTGCAAATTTAAATATTAAATAAATAGCCGACGGGCCTATAGAAACTATGTATGATAATCAAGCAACAATATGCAGCAAAAAAAAATGGCGAACTCTATTCGAAAGGAAAGCATATAGATTGTCAATATTACTATATTTTTGACATGGTACAAAAGAATGAAATTATTGTGAATTATGTATCTATAAAAGAAATGGCAGTGGATTCGATAACTAAAGCAATTGCTCCTGAAATATTCAAAGGATATATCTTATCAGGGAGTGTTAAAGAACAATGATCTCAACCTAATTGGACAAGTGGGAGGGGTTGGATTGAGTGACCAAATAGCTCTCGATGCAACAGTCAAATAACCTTGCATGATGTATTTTCTTCTTCCTTAATTAAATAATTTTTATTATTTAAGGCACTAACTAGAATGAGAGGTATTTGTTTGATTGGCTTTGTAGGGTTTGACATGGTCAAATAAATTGTTAGGTGGTTGCCCTTTAGCCCATTATATGTTTAACAGGTAAGTTTGAGCATGCACACAGCCCTAAGGGTAGCAATTTATGACCCAACCTGTTATTCCAATCCATCAATCTGACCTGCTAAGCAGATTCGGATTTGATATAAATGAGTTCGGATCATAAACAAATCAACCTGTTTTGACCTTTGACATATTTAACCTGTTTTGACCTATTTAATAATTAGGTTGGATCACCCATTTAACCTATTCAAGATCTATTTAATCTATTTAAAATATACCTAACCTATTTCTATTATGTTTAACCTAACCCGCTTAACCTATTTAAATCTATTTAATCTATTAAAAATACGTTTAACCTATTTAACCTGACTTAACCTGTTTAATAAATAGATTATATGGGTCATATTGGGTTACCTGCTTAATAAACAGGAGGTCCAAACCTCAATTTTTGATCTATTTAATAAACAGATCGAGTTTGGGTCGATAAACTTTTGATCTGATCTGACCTGATGTCACCCGATTGCCACCTCTACACAGTCCATATGAGTTCTTAGCAAGGAGATTGCAAGACACTTGGCTACTCAAGTGGTCGTCCATCTACTTCTAAGGTTAGTATGTCACCCTTCAACCAATTGCGAAACAACATAGAAACTATAAATTGGAAAGTGGTGTAAAGGTTTGAAGGGTGAGAAAGCCATTCATCATGAAAAAGAAGTCATAGTAGACAAATATTTAATAATGAGATTTCTCATGAAGAAATAGGATTGAGAAATGAATGGATTTATATTTACAAAGAGAATATGAAAAAGATGGGCCAAGAATTTAGAGACAATTTAAAGTAGTCAAGTCATATTTTTATTTTTTTCGTAAAGAGTAATCTGATAACATTAGTGAGCAAATTAGGGGTAGAGAAGCCTTGTGTCACAGACTAAGCCTAAAAGCTTAAATTTGAGGAGGAGGATCGGCCCGCACTAATAAATCCATGTGGTACCCTTTTTATTAGTCAATGTGGGACTAAGATAATTTTCCTCATCTAATCTCGTTGTGCCCTCATCACGGTTGGCTCCTACTCCACAAAGGAGGGCCCACTCATAGCTTGGATCCCACTAGACTCTACTAGGTCCTCCTCGATCTGGGTATCTACAGTGAAGAGTCTACATAAATAATAAAAGTTGTAACGTGCGATGGTTCTGGATTTGATACCACTTGTCATAGACTCATAGCCCAAAAGCTTAAACTATTAAGAAGAAGACCATCCTAGGCTAATAAACCCATGTGGCACCTTTTTTATTAGTCTATAAGGGACTATGATAATCTCTCCTGACCAATCTCGTGAAGCCCTTATGACGGTTGGCTCCTATTCGGGAGAGGAGGCCCATCTATGACCTGGTCCTCATCAACCTTAGTATCTTCCAATGAGGGGCTTGCATAACTAATAAAAATTATGATGTGTAATGGGTATGGCTTTGATACCACTTGTCATGGACTCATATTCCAAAGCTTAAGTTGTTGAGAGAGGAGTTGATAACACCCTTGTCATGGTTGGCTCCTATTCGAGAAGAGGGGGCACCTAGCCATAGTTTGGGTCTTCCTCGACCTTAGTATCTCTTGGTGAAGAGCCCACATGATTAATAAAGATTGTGACGTACAATAAGCCAAGGTCTGATATCATTTGTTATAGACTGATAGCCCAAAAGTTTAAGCTATTGGAAAGAGAACTGGCCCAAATTAATAAACCTATGTAACACCCATTTTATTAGTCATTGTGGGACAATGACATCTCCTCCACCCAATCATGGGAAGCCCTTGTCACAGTTTGTTCCTACTCGAGAGGGGGGAGGGGCCTTGCTTACTACCTGGGTCTTCTTTGAACCTAGTATCCCGTAGTAAGGGGGAGGGAGCCATATGACTAATAAAGATTGTGATGCACAACATGCTTGGCTCTGATGCCACTTGTTACATACTCATAACCCAAAAATTTATGCTATTGGAAGGAGGATCGGGCTACACTAATAAAACATGTGGCACCTCCTTTTGTTCGTCAAAACAAGACTCTGACTGCCTCCTCTATCCAATATCATGGCATCCTCATCATGGCTAAATCCTACTTGAGAGAGAGAAACCCACCCACGGCCCGGGTCCTTCTTGACTCTACCATATCCTCTTTGATCCTAGTATTCTCCAATGAGGGATCCACCTAATTAGTAAAGATTATAATGTGTAATGGGCCTAACTCTGATAGGACTTGTCATAGACACAACCTAAAAACTTAAGTTATTGGGAGGAGGACTAGCCCTCCAGTGAAGGGCCCAACTGACTAATAAAGGTTGTGATGCATAATGAGCTTATCTCTGATACCAATTGTCATAGATCACAGCATACAAACTTAAGTTATCAAGAGGAGGCTTGATCTAAACTAAACTCATGCAAAACCCCTTTTATTAGTCAATATAGTACTATGACAATCTTCCCCACCCAATCTCATGATGATCTTATCATGGTTAGCCCTTACTCGAGAGAGGGTTGCCCACTCATGGCATGGGTCCTACTCATCCCTACCAGTCATCCTCGATCAAAATATCCCTTGGTGAAGGGTCCATATAACTAATAAAGGTTGTGACACATAATGGGCTTAGCTTTGATATCATTAATTACGAACTCACAACCCAAAAGCTTAAATTATTGGGAGGAGGATTGGACTAGGCTTATAAACTCATATGGCACCCTTTTTATTAATCAATATAGGACTATGATACTTAACATACATTTTGGAAAATCATTACATATAAAAAAGATTATAAAATAAAATACAAATTAGAAAAGATGGAGAGAGAGAAAGAGAGAGAGGGAGTGAGAGAGAGAGAGGGTTCTTAGAGCCAGACTCTCTTTAAAATATAATGAGTTAGATGATGCTAAGCAATGCATGAGTTATTTTACCTTAACTTTTATGGCATTTTGAAACCAATGAATGCTATACAATTGGTAGACCAACCCACGGCCCAGGTCCTTTTTGACCCTACTAAGTCCTCCTTGATCCTAGCATTCTCCAACGAGGGTCTACCTAACTAGTAAAAGTTGTAATATATAATGGGCCAAACATTGATATCACTAGTCATAGACTCACAACTTAAAAACTTAAGTTATTAGGAGGAGGACAAACCCTCTAGTAAAAGGCCCATTTGACAAATAAAGATTCTGACGTATAATGAGCCTAACTCTGATACCACTTGTCATTGATCATAGCCTAAAAGCTTAAGCTATCGGGAGGAGGACTCGCCTAAACTAAACTCATGGAAAATTCCTTTTAATAGTCAATGTGGGACTATGACAATCTTTTCCACCCAATCTCATGATGCACTCATCATGGTTAGCTCTTGCTCGAGAGAGGCGGCTTGGGTCCTACTCATCCCTACCAGTCCTCGATCTAAGTATTCTTTGGTGAAGGGTTCATATAACTAATAAAGGTTGTGACACATCATGGGCTTGGTTTTGATACCTTTTGTTACAAACTCACAATCCAAATGCTTAAAATATTGGGAGGAGGATTGGACTAGGCGTATAAACCCATATGCCACCCTTTTTATTAATCAATATAAGACTATGACACTTGACATAAATTTTGGAGAATCACTATATACAAAAAAGATTATAAAATAAAGTACAAATTAGAAAAGATGGAGAGAGAGAGAGAAAGAGAGAGAGGGAGTATTCTTAGTGCCAGACTCTCTTACCTTAACATTTATGGCATTTTGAAATTGATGAATACTATACAATTGGTAGACCCACCCATGGCCCAGGTCCTTTTGACCCTATCAAGTCCTCTTTAACCCTAGTATTCTCTAATGAGGGGTCCGCCTAACTAGTAAAGGTTATAATCCATAATGGGCCAAGCATTGATATCACTAATCATTAATCGACCTAAAAACTTAAGTTATTAGGAGGAGGACTCGCCCTCTGGTGAAGGACCCACCTGACTAATAAAGGTCTGACGCATATTGAGCCTAGCTCTGATATCACTTGTCATGGATCGTAGCCTAAAAACTTAAGTTATCGGGAGGAGGACTCGCCTAAACTAAACTTATGAAAAATCTCTTTTAATAGTCAATGTGGGACTATAATAATCTTCCCCACCCAATCTCATGATGCTCTCATCATAGTTAGCTCTTACTCGAGAGAGGTGGCTTGGGTTCTACTCATCCCTATCAGTCCTCCTCGATCTAAGTATCCCTTATTGAGGGGTCCATATAACTAATAAAAGTTATGACACATAATTGGCTTAGCTTTGATGCCATTTGTTACAAACTCATAGCCCAAATGCCTAAACAATTGGGAGGAGGATTGGACTAGGCTAATAAATCATATGTCACCCTTTTTATTAATCGATATAGGACTATAACACTTGACATACATTCTGAAAAATCATTATGTACAAAAAAGATTATAAAATAAAATACAAATTAGAAATGATGGAGAGAGAGAAAGAGAGAGAGGGAGTGTGTGAGAGAGAGGGTTCTTAGTGCTAGACTCTCTTTAAAATATGATGAGTTACATGATGCCAAGCAATGCATGGGTTATCTTACCTTAACTTTTATGACAATTTAAAATTGATGAATGCTATACAATTGGTAGACCCACCCATAGTCCGGGTCCTTTTTAACCCTACCAAGTCCTCCTTGACCCTAGTATTCTCCAATAAGGTTCACCTAACTAGTAAAGGTTGTAATGCATAATGGGCCAAACATTGATATCACTAGTCATGGACTCACAATCTAAAAACTTAGGTTATTAGGAGGAAGACTCGCCCTCTAATGAAGGGCCCACCGGACTAATGAAGGTTATGACGCATAATGAGCCTAGCTCTGGTACCACTTGTCATTGATTATAGCCTAAAAACTTAAATTATCAGGAGGAGGACTCGCCTAAACTAAACTCATGAGAAACCTCTTTTAATAGTCAATGTGGGAATATGACAATCTTTTCTACCCAATCTCATAATGCACTCATCATGGTTAGCTCTTATTCGAGAGAGGTGGCTTGGGTCTTACTCATCCCTACCAGTCCTCGATCTAACTATTCTTTAGTGAAGGGTCCACATAACTAATAAAGGTTGTGATACATCATGGGCTTGGTTTTAATACCTTTTGTTACAAACTCACAACCCAAATGCTTGAACAATTGGGAGGAGGATTGGACTAGGCTTATAAACCTATATGCCACCCTTTTTATTAGTCAATATAAGACTATGATACTTGATATACATTTTGGAAAATCATTATATACAAAAAAGATTATAAAATAAAATACAAATTAGAAAAGATGGAGAGAGAGAGAAAGAGAGAGAGGGAATCTTCTTAGTGCCAGACTCTCTTTAAAATATGATGAGTTATATGATGTCAAGCAATGCATGAGATTTCTTACCTTAACATTTATGGCATTTTGAAACTGATGAATACTATACAATTGGTAGAACCACCCATGGCCTAGGTCCTTTTTGACCCTATCAAGTCCTCCTTAACTCTAGTATTCTCCAATGAGGGGTCCGCCTAACTTGTAAAGGTTATAATGCATAATGGGCCAAACGTTGATATCACTAGTCATGGACTCAACCTAAAAACTTAAGTTATTAAGAGGAGGACTCACCCTCTAGTGAAGGGCCCACCTGACTAATAAAGGTCTGACGCATAATGAGCCTAGCTCCGATATCACTTGTCATGGATCGTAGCCTAAAAACTTAAGTTATCAGGAGGAGGACTCGCCTAAACTAAACTCATGAAAAATCTCTTTTAATAGTCAATGTGGGACTATAACAATCTTCCCCACTCAATCTCATGATGCTCTCATCATGGTTAGCTCTTACTCGAGAGAGGTGGCTTGGGTCCTACTCATCCCTATCAATCCTCCTCGATCTAAGTATCCCTTGGTGAGGGGTCCATATAACTAATAAAAGTTATGACACATAATTGGCTTGGCTTTGATACCATTTGTTACAAACTCATAGTCCAAATGCCTAAACAATTGGGAGGAGGATTCGACTAGGCTAATAAATCAATATGGCACCCTTTTTATTAATCAATATAGGACTATAACACTTGACATACATTTTGAAAAATCATTATGTACAAAAAAGATTATAAAATAAAATACAAATTAGAAATAATGGAGAGAGAGAAAGAGAGAGAGGGAGTGAGAGAGAGAGAGAGAGGGTTCTTAGTGCCAGACTCTCTTTAAAATATGATGAGTTACATGATGCTAAGCAATGCATGGGTTATCTTACCTTAACTTTTATGGTAATTTAAAACCGATGAATGCTATACAATTGGTAGACCCACCTATGGCCCGGGTCCTTTTGGACCCTACCAAGTCCTCCTTGATCCTAGTATTCTCCAATAAGGGGTCCACCTAATTAGTAAAGGTTGTAATGCATAATGGGCCAAACATTGATATCACTAGTTATAGACTCACAATCTAAAGACTTAAGTTATTAGGAGGAGGACTCGCCGTCTAATGAAGGGCCCACCGGACTAATAAAGGTTATGACGCATAATGAGCCTAGCTCTAATACCACTTGTCATGGATTGTAGCCTAAAAACTTAAGTAATCGAAAGGAGGACTCGCCTAAACTAAACTTATGGGAAACCCCTTTTAATAGTTAATATGGGACTATGACAACCTTCCCCACCCAATCTCATAATGCTCTCATCCCGGTTAGCTCTTACTCGAGAGAGGTGGCTTAGGTCCTACTCATCCTGAGCAGTCCTCCTCGATTTAAGTATCCCTTGGTGAGGTGTCCATATAACTAATAAAAGTTGTGACACATAATTGGCTTGGCTTTGATACCATTTGTTATAGACTCACAACCCAAAAGCTTAAATTATTGGAAGGAGGATTGGACTAGGCTTATAAACCTAGATAGCATCCTCTTTATTAATCTATATAGGACTATGACACTTGACATACATTTTGAAAAATCGTTATATGCAAAAAAGATTATAAAATAAAATACAAATTAGAAAAGATGGAGAGAGAGAAAGAGAGAGAGGGAGTGAGAGAGAGAGAGAGGGTTCTTAGTGCCAGACTCTCTTTAAAATTTGATGAGTTAGATGATGCTAAGCAATGCATGGGTTATCTTACTTTAACTTTTATGGCATTTTCAAACCGATGAATGCTATACAATTGGTAGACCCACCCATGGCCCAGATCCTTTTTGACCCTACCAAGTCCTCCTTGATCCTAGTATTCTCCAACGAAAGGTTCACCTAACTAGTAAAGGTTGTAATACGTAATCGGCCAAACAATGATATCATTAGTCATGGACTGACAACCTAAAAGCTTAGGTTAATAGGAGGAGGACTGACCCTCTAGTAATGGTCCCATCTGACTAATAAAAATTCTGACGTATAATGAGGCAAGCTCTGGTACCACTTATCATTGATCATAGCCTAAAAACTTAAGTTATCAGAAGGAGGACTCGCCTAAACTAAACTCATGAGAAAAGTCAATATGGGAATGTGACAATCTTTTCCACCCAATCTCATAATGCACTCATCATGGTTAGCTCTTATTCGAGAGAGGTGGCTTGGGTCCTACTCATCCCTACCAGTCCTCGATCTAACTATCCTTTAGTGAAGGGCCATATAACTAATAAAGGTTGTGACACATCATGGGCTTGGCTTTGATACCTTTTATTACAAACTCACAACCCAAATGCTTGAACTATTGGGAGGAGGATTGGACTAAGCTTATAAACCTATATGCCACCCTTTTTATTAATCAATATAGGACTATGATACTTGACATACATTTTGGAAAATCATTATATACAAAAAAGATTATAAAATAAAATACAAATTAGAAAAGATGGAGAGAGAGAGAGAGAAGGAGAGAGAGGGAGTGAGAGAGAGGGAGTGTTCTTAGTGCCAGACTCTTTTTAAAATAGGATGAGTTAGATGGTGCTAAGCAATGCATGGGTTATCTTACCTTAACTTTTATGGCATTTTGAAACTGATGAATGCTATACAATTGGTAGACCCACCCACGGCCCGGGTCCTTTTTGACCCTACCAAGTCTTCCTTGATCCTAGTATTCTCCAATGAGAGATCCACCTAACTAGTAAAGGTTGTAATGCATAATGGGCCAACCATTGATATCACTAGTTATGGACTCACAACCTAAAAACTTAAGTTATTAGGAGGATGACTGGCCCTCTAGTGAAGGGCTCACCTGACTAATAAAGGTTCTGACACATAATGAGCCTAGCTCTGATACCACTTGTCATGGATCGTAGCCTAAAAACTTAAGTTATCAGGAGGAGGACTCGCCTAAACCAAATTCATGGAAAACCCCTTTTAATAGTCAATGTGGGACTATAACAATCTTCCCCACCCAATCTCATAATACTCTCATCATGGTTAACTCTTACTTGAGAGAGGTGGCTTGGGTCCTACTCATCCCTATCAGTCTTCCTCGATCTAAGTATCCCTTGGTGAGGGGTCCATATAACTAATAAAAGTTGTGACCCATCACTGTTTTGGTTTTGATACCATTTGTTATAAACTCATAGCCCAAGTGCTTCAGATATTGGGAGGATGATTGAACTAGGCTAATAAATCTATATGACACCCTTTTTATTAATCAATATAGGACTATGACACTTGACATACATTTTGAAAAATCATTATGTACAAAAAAGATTATAAAATAAAATACAAATTAGAAATGATGGAGAGAGAGAAAGAGAGAGAGGGAGTGAGAGGGAGAGAGAGAGAAGGTTCTTAGTGCCAAACTCTCTTTAAAATATGATGAGTTAGATGATGCCAAACAATGCATGGGTTATCTTACCTTAACTATTTTGCCATTTTGAAATCGATAAATGCTATATAATTGGTAGACCCACCCATGGCCCGGGTCCTTTTTGCCCCTACCAAGTCCTTCTTGACCCTAGTATTCTCCAATGAGGGTTCCACTTAACTAGTAAAGGTTGTGATGCATAATGGGCCAAACATTGATATCACTAGTCATGGACTCACAACCTAAAAATTTAAGTTGTTAAGAGGAGGACTGGCCCTCTAGTAAAGGGCTCACCTGATAATAAAGGTTCTAACGCATAATGAGCCTAGCTCTAATACCACTTGTCATGGATCGTAGCCTAAAAACTTAAGTTATCGGAAGGAGGACTCGCCTAAACTAAACTCATGGGAAACCCCTTTTAATAGTCAATGTGGGACTATGACAATCTTTCCCATCCAATTTCATGATGCTCTCATCATGGTTAGCTCTTACTCCAGAGAGATGGCTTGGGTCCTATTCATCCCTACCAGTCATCCTCGATCTAAGTATCCCTTGGTGAGGGGTCCATATAACTAATAAAAGTTGTGACACATAATTGGCTTGGCTTTAATTACATTTGTTGCAAACTCATTGCCCAATTGCTTAAACTATTGGGAGGAGGATTAGACTAGGCTAATAAATCCATATGGCACCCTTTTTATTAACCAATGTAGGACTATGACACTTGACATACATTTTGGAAAATCGTTATGTACAAAAAGATTATAAAATAAAATACAAATTAGAAATGATGGAGAGAGAGAGAGAGAGAGTGAGAGAGAGGGAGGGTTCTTAGTTCGAGACTCTCTTTGAAATATGATGAGTTAGAGGTTGCTAAGTAATGCATGGATAATCTTACCTTAATGTTTATGGCATTTTGAAACCAATGAATGTTATACAATTGGTACCCACCCACGGCCTGGGTCCTTTTTGACCCTACCAAGTCCTCCTTGGCCCTAGTATTCTCCACTGAGGGGCCTACCTAACTAGTAAATGTTGTAATGCATAATGGGCCTAAGTCTGATATCACTTGTCATAGACTAACAACCCAAAAACTTAAGTTATTGGGGGGAGAACTGGCCTCTAGTAAAGGGCCGACCTGACTAATAAAGGTAGTGACGCATAATGAGCCTAGCTCTAATACTATTTGTTATGGATCACAACCTAAAACGCTAAGTTGTTGGGAGGATTGGCCTCAACTAAATTCATGTGAAACCCTTTTTGTTAGTCAATGTGGGACTATGGTAGTCTTCCCCACCCTATCTTATAATGCTCTCATCATGGTTAGCTCTTACTCGAGAGAGGGTGGCCCACTCATGCCTTGTGTCCTACTCATCTCTACCAGTCCTCCTCGATTCAAGTATCCCTTGGTAGGGGGTGCATATAACTAATAAAGGTTGTGACACATAATGGGCTTGATTTTGATACCATTTATTACGAACTTATAACCCCAAAGCTTAAACTATTGGGAGGAGGATTGGACGAGGCTAGTAAACCCATATGACATCCTTTCTATTAATCAATATAGGACTATGACACTTGACACACATTTTGAAAAATCATTATGTACAAAAAGAAAAGGATTGTAAAATAAAATACAAATTAAAAATATTAGAGAGATAGAGAAAGAGAAAGAGAGAGTGAGAGAGAGGGAAGGTTCTTAATGCCAGACTCTCTTTAAGATATGATGAGTTAGAGGATGCTAAGCATTAGGAGTTATCTGGAGAGGCATCCATCAAACTCTTTTTTCTTTTCTTTCTTTTATTTTGGAGATTCAACGTGAGAGAGACCGAAAATATAGTTAATATCTATTTCTTCTGGATAGTTGATATGTTAATGAATCACTTAAGATGGGTGAAAAAAGCAAGAAAGAGAAGGATTGTTCATGTATATAACAAAAGCTGATATATATATATATATATATATATATATATATATATATATATATATATATATATGTGTGTGTGTGTGTATATATTGAGAGAGAGAGAGAGAAGAGAGAGGGAGAGACTACGCTCCATTCGAATGGATTTGAAAGCAAATCTGGTCGCTTGCAAAGCTGTCCAACCCTGCACCAATCCCCAAGTAATAAGGATCCTAGTTAATACTTAATAGGTTAATGGAAGCCATTAAGGAAAAAAAAAGGCATAATAAGTCACTCATACACTCTTTCCCTTTCTCTCTATTACAGTGCTATATTTCATTAAAAAAAAAAAAGCACTTCATTAGTTGCTGGGATACCAGCATCAAGTTTCAAAGAAAAGCACTTTATTAATTTTTGGGACCTACATCTTTGATATTTCTATGGTGTTTTTTTTATCATTCTAGATTAAGTGTGTATCCGGGAGTGTTTATGTTTATTGATAATTGGTTAGTGTTTATGCTTCAGGCGCTTCTATTTATTTCTAAAGAGGAGCGCAGGAAGGTAGTGAACACCTCACAGGTTTCTACTTGTCCATGGCCCATTTATGTTTACTCTCATAAGATTTATATTTATTTGAGACTATTTTATGTTTATTGTATTCAAATTTTGTACTTATGCTCCATCCTTGCTGTCTATTACAAGTGAGTTCTGACTTGACCAAAGGTGGGGGTTCGGGTTTCTATCTATTTTTATATTATTTTATTTCTTGGTATAGACTGGGTATTTATCATAAAGGGTTAGAATTTATCCTAGAAGGGTTAGTATTTATTTGATGTTTTTATTTATTTTTGCAGTCACTGGTGCAGTTATCCTAGAAGGGTTAGTATTTATTTTAGGTGCAGTAGAATAGAATGATGAACCTTTAGGTGCAGTTATCGTGTGATACAGTCCTACTATCGTGGATCCCTACAGGACAGAGGTCATGGATAACTCGTCAAACCCCTTCGTCTGTCATATGTCAAAATTTATTCGACTCGAGTTCGTTAGTGGAAAACTCTTTCTCCACTTTATATTACTGCCCTGGCCAAAATCTTAAAACTCAGTCTAACAAATCACATAGGATCACTCCTCTTCTATCAAGGTCGATAGATTCCATGTAAGTGAATACCCTACTCCTACAGTGAACTTACTGCAGCCAATCTACACTACAAGGACCCATATGACTAGAGACCATGTATACGTGTAGTCAAACTACAATAACCTCACTGTGAGTAGCTGAAGCACCGCAGGTCAAAGGACCAGTCATACTACTGCAATATCAAGCAAGTCACTGACGAGTGGATAGACATCCAAGTGACTTCTTGTCTTGGTCACGCTCAGTACCCTTGTTCTCTTACAAGAACCTGCACTATCACTTCAGTGTCCCTACACTGTGGACTCAAGTCTCGTCCATCCAGAAGGAAAGTGATCTGTGCACTGATCGGATCGATCACCGTCCTCGTGATGATCTATTGATCAGGAGCATTTAGAGTTAATCACTAATGATACATGGCTCAAATTCTCAACTCTTGAGAATATGCATCATCATCTTATTAATTTCTTGGACGATTCATAGACACATAAATAATATAAATGAAAAGATGTCTTTTATTTATTCAATAATAAATAGTCAAGTACAAAATTATGTCCCTAGAATTAATAATGTGTCAACCAGATTGGCTTCTAGGGCATACATCTAACAGATCTGGTGCGGTTCCTTGATGGCGAGAAACGGAAGAAATGAAGGCCTGCGGGATCGCTGGGATTTCTTTCTTCTCCCCTGTTTCCGCACGGGATGAAGCTAGATCTGATTTGGAAGATGGACGGTCGTGATGCACTGCGGGATGAAGAAGAAGATGGCTGGATTGCATTTGAAACGGGCACCGGAATGGAAGGCGATTGGGGACGCGGGCTGGATGTGGAGACGTGCTGGAAAGCTGGCTGGCATGCTAGGATGAGCTGAGCTCAAACCCAATGTTATTGGGTTTCTTGGATTACTTGCACTCAAACACAAATACAACGTGAATTAGTTAATTTTATCATTAATGATTAGCTATAATACTAATTAAGATGGTACGATGATTGCACTTTTGTGCTCTCATCACACCCCTCAACTAGCTTATTGCTAGTCTCTAGCAATTTAGTGCAAAAGTTTTATTTTTATTTTTAGTATTAATTATTATATATATATATATATGAACTAAAATAAATACTCACTTTCGTAGAGTATTACGATTGCACTTAGCACGTACAACAAGCCTTTAAACCCCTAGGTTACCCTAGTGGACGAGTATTGTCTCGTGAGGGTTTGCAGTGAAGTTACCCACAAACTTCAATCCCAAAATAAAATTTGTTTTATGAAATGAAAGTCTAATTTCAAGTACATAAATGATAAGAATTTCAAAAATACACAAGGTTTTAATTACTAAGTAGCCCAAATTCTAGGTTAGTATGCAATTTAAGTTGAAGTCATTAAGTTTTCCGTTAGGGAGTTGTAAGACTTATTTATACTTGAGTGCTCAGTGAAGTCTGGACCATGCACAAGCTAAGGTTTGGATCTCCAAAATATCGCTAATGCTAGTAGTTTCCAAGAATTGGTCGGACAAGACCTATTTGCTGATTCAAAATCATCTTATCTGCAGGATTTCGAGAGCTGTGGATGTTTACTTTAATACCTCATGGGCTTTATCTGTAATGTTCCAGTTTATTTGAATTTTTGCAACGACGGCTTTCACACTATTGTCTTTCTTAAGGTCAATATACAAAAAAAATTTTTTAAGAAATATGATAATTTTTTTTAGTCGCTGGAGGTGAACCTTTAAGGACCAAAATTTAGTCGTCAAAAGTTTTACCTCCAGCCCGCGCGAAATATTGGACTCGTGCCAACTTGGTATTACTTTTCCGCAACCAAATATGCATTTAGTCGGTGTAGGACAATTATTCAGTAACTAAAAAGAATGTTGGTCGCAGATAGCCTTATTTTCAGCGACCAAACTTTAGTCGCCAAATGTTTTACCTCCATCCCGCCAACTTGGTTTTGATTTTCCACGACTAAATATGCATTTAGTCGGTGTAGGACAATCATTCAATAACTAACAAGGATGTTGGTCGCAAATAGCTTTATTTGCAGCGACCACTATTCATTTAGTCACCGAAAGTGGTCGCTGAAAGTGCATTTTCTTATAGTGACTCCTGTGATGATTCCTCCATGTAGCGAGCAATTAATCGACAATTCTCACACCAGTTGGCATGAGGTGTTGGGCATCAAGACTCCCCTACGGACCCATGCTCGGCTTCCTCATCACAAGCCTGCTGATCTTTGACAATAGGTAGCCCTTTTCAATGTACCTGACTAAATCCACCATTTTATTTTTTTTAATTTTTTTATGTGAATCAGAAAAAGATGGTTCATCAGGATTCGAGGTTGCTACCATATTCTCAACACAATGTCGAACCTATACCTTAGAAATGCAGGTCAGATGTGTTGTGAAATTCAAAGCACTAATTAGCTTACAGCTCACTAAAAGGAACTTAATAAAAAGAACTTACTTTGCACTACTTCCGACTAGTCATTGGGCTCTTAGATTTTATATACCTTATATGTTGTACAGAAATTAGAATAATTTTTTTATTGAATTTTTTTTTATTTATTTTAAATGCTTAAAAACACCCCCAAATCTAAATCTAACATTGTCCTCAATGTTAAAGAAAATTTAAAGTAGTAAGAGGACAGAGGAGAAGTTACATGATGTGGGTGGGTAAATTAAAAATTGGGGCAAAATTCTCCAAACCTGCATGTTAGTAAAATTTTACAAAAATTGGGTTGCTTCCCAAGAGCGCTAAGTTTTATGTCTTCAGCTAGACAAAATGTAGATTCATTTTTTTTTCAACCATTATCTAAGAATGATTTTGGAAGAGTCCGAGGAAGAACAGTCGGCCGATGACAATATATGCTCATAAGGGGAACAGAATTAGGGAGCGCATGCACGACCCCTTCCTCGGAATGGGCAAGATAAGTCTCTAAAGGGTCCTTACTATAAGTTTGTAAGAAAGTCTCTTGAACCAGACTTTCAAGCATGTCAACTTCATTGATTTCTTCATCGCCTAATGGTTGTTTACTTATGTTGAAGACATTAAGCTCGACTTTCATGTTGCCAAAAGATAACTTTAGCATGCCATTTCGATAATTTATCACAGCATTTGTTGTGGCTAAGAAAGGTCTACCTAAAATTATAGGTGTGTGACTGTCTGGATGTATTACAGGTTCGGTCTCAAGGATAACGAAGTCCACAGGATACTAAAACTCATTTACCTTTACTATTACATCTTCTACAATCCCCTTGGGGTACTTCACCATCCTATCTGCTAAGAAAAGGGTAATATTTGTGGGCTTTAATTCTTCCAAACCTAACTTTTGGTATAATAGTAGAGAAGTAGGTTCACACTGGCTCCTAAATCTAATAGGGCTTTCTAGATGATCGTCTCTCCTATTTTTATTTCAATGGTGGTGCAACCAGGGTCTTTGAATTTCGAGGCAATCTGTTGTTGAATGAGAGATGAGGCTTGTGCAGCCATAACAGCTTGCTTAGGAATGCTGGTTTTTCTTTTGACCATGGTGAGGTCTTTTAAGAATTTTGTATAGGAGGGAATTTGTCGTATGGCATCAAGAAAAGGTAATTTATTTGAACAGTTTTAAAGACTTTCATTATTTCATCAAAGTTAGATTGTTTCTTGGAGTCCTGAAGTCTACTAGGAAAGGGAATCTTAGGTTTGTATGTTTCTATGGATTCTTCCTTTTTGTCCTGTTCTTGACCCCCCTTTTGAATAGGATTCTTATTGGATTCATTCTTATTTTCTTTTACGTGTTTAGGAAGTTGGACTTTATTGTCCACTTGCTTGCCAGACCTTAAAGTGGTAATTGCCTGGACTTCATAGGTCGGATTTCCATTAGAATTGATTTGATACTGACCTCTCTGACCTTGATTTTGTTGTCTACTAGGGTTAGGCACTGGCTGACTTGGTAATTCACCTCTCTTCCTATTCCCTAGAGAGTTAGCTATTTGGCTCAGACTAACCTCAAGTTTTGCAATCGCTTGCGCATGAAATTGGTTAGTCTGGATTTGAGCCATGTTGGTCTGTTGTTGCTGTTGGATGAAGTTTTGTTGCTGCTTCATCATGTTAGCCATCATGGCTTCCAACGATGTAGACTGCCGAGGGATAGGGGCACTATAAGGAGGGATAGGTGGAGCTAATGATTGGTTCATCTGTGGTGGACCTATCCTGAAAATTTTTTTCTGAAAACCTGGTGGACCACCCTGATGCTGAATAGGTTCAGTCTGCCTGTATGAGAAGTTCGGGTGAAACCTATTATCAGGATTATAAACTGGGCTGAATGAATTAGGAGTGGATTTTTGAAAGGCATTATATGAATTTAGAGCATTTGCCTACTCAGCCTTAATGTTGGGTAAACTAGGACAACACTCTACTAGATGCTCAGAACTATTATGCAAGATGCATAAGCCTTGTGGCTCATGTTCCACTTTCATGATGGGATTTGACTCTTTTTGTGAGTTTGAGTTAGTGGAAACCGTAAAAGCATCCAACTTTTTGCTTAGATTATTCACCCCATTCACAAGATTGGACATGATATTTTTGAGTTCTGGATCTGTTTTATTCCGTAGGTACTTGGTTTTCTAGACCCATAATCATCTCTATCTACCTCCTGACCGTAGCTACTCCAATTTTGAGCATTTTCAGCTAAGTCCACAAGGAACTCATAGGCTTGATCAGGGGTTTGGTTCATGAACCTACCCTTATGCATGGATTCAATCATGTTCCTATGTGGTGGAGGTAATCCTTTGCAAAAGAAATGTACTAGATCAGCCTTGTCAAGCCCATGGTGCAGGCACTTGACCAAAAGATCATAGAATCTTTCCCAAAGTTGGAAAAATTCCTACTCAGATTTTTTTCTAAAAAGTTCTTATGGCATCCTTAATTTTTTCAGTCTTTACCATGAGATAGAACTTAGCCATGAACTTCCTAGATAGTTGTTCCCATGATGTGATGAAATTAGAAGCAAGAGAATACAACCATGCAGCGGCACGATCCTCTAAAGTCATGGGAAACAACCTTAATTTAATATCTTCTTCATCTAAATTTTGATTTCTAAACGTTTGACAGATTGTCAAAAATTTGTTTAGATGAATATACGGTTGTTCACTCTCAAACCCATGAAATTTGGGTAACATGTTTATTGTTGCAGCCCGAATCTCGAATTGGGCTGCATTATTAATTGGTAATACTATGCAAGTAGGGGGACTAGCGGATGCAGGTGCGAACAACTCTATCAAAGTTCTAATATGTTCACCCATTGTAGAGATTGATGGTTGGCTTACAATTCGCTGATTGTGATGAAAAGTTCTGTCAATCTCAGGATCAAATGGTGTTAACTTATCCCTTAATGATCTTCTACCATGCATACATTATCAACAATTCATTAGATTTGACTCCTAAAATGAACGAAATCCTAAGAAAAAAGAAGAAGGGCTAGACCAAGATGACCACAATCAACACCACACATTGGATTGGCTTTTTAATCTTGAGGTTAAAGAAGGTTTATTAGCTTTTAATCTAGTTGCACAAAGATTTATCAGGTTAGCGATCCAGTAACCAGTGACCAGAAAAGTTCCGAGGTATGTGGTGGTGCCAGAAGGGATACACCGATACCACAATATCCGTAACAGTTCTTACTGTTGTAAAAGTTTTCTAGACATCACCAATTACTAAATTCTCACTGGAGTGGCTTTCAGTCGCTTCTTTCCAAGAGCCTAATTGAGCTCGAAAACCCTAAGGCCAACGTCTAATTGATTTTAATTTAATTTGGCTTAGGATATGCATGCAAGGTGGTGATTTTTGGGCTAAGGACAGATAATGACTTCCCGACCTTATCTTTTTAATGGGTTTTGCCCTTAAATTATTTTATGCAAATGCTTAATACTAAATGCAGCAAATATTCAATGATTTTTTTTTAAGTTTAAGGAATGTCATTAGGTTGTACTGATTAAATGAGCAAGCAAATTTTTTTTTATTTTTTTTAAAATTTTATATAGGAATAACTTGAATGTAAACTAAAAACTAATCCTTATGCGTCAGTCAATCTCCGAATGCCCGTTGAATAAGCTCTGGAGATTACTCTGTGAGGAGCCCCAATAGAGATATGATAACCTCGAAGGATTGCACCCTACCAACTACTAGTATTTTTTTTATTTTTTTTATTTTTTTTATTTTTTTATTTTTTTATTTTTTATTAAATTTTAAATTTTGAATTTCAGAATTCAAATTTTGAATTTAAACTTTTAAATTTTATTTTTTTAATTTTTTTTCCAAAATTTTAAATTTCGAATTTCAAATTTCAGAATTTAATAACTACGAAATTATTAACTAAAAATAATCAAAACATAAAAAATTAATAAAAAAAACTTACTACCGGAGTGTGTTCACTCCGGAGATCTAAAATTCGATTTGATCTTCGTGATCGTTATTGCTTTTCGATTTGCCTTCCCGGCAGCGACGCCAAAATTTTGTTGTCCGATTCCTGCTTATCTAAAAATATGCTAAACAGATCGTTGTTAGAATCGACAAATAAAATTTAATTCAGAATGTGAAAAACATAAATTAAAATTGCAAATCTAAAGCTCTTAAAATAAAACTCTCCAGTAAAATTGCAACAGAAAGAGCTACAAATAAAACTCTTAATTAAAATTAAAAACAACACTACTCTTCATTAAACTAAAACTAAAAAAATAAAATAAAAAGAAAAAGAAGAACAAGTAACGTGCTCTATTTGAAAACAGAGCACGAACTTCTCCTCTCTCGTCTTCTTCCCCGGACCAGCCAACTACCCTCTTCTCCCCTGTTCTTTGGCCCAACCGAGCTCCTTCCTCCGACCAGCCGAGAGTCCCCCTTTTCTTCTTCTTTTCCCCTCCCTTTTATAGATCCCTACCAGAGATCAGCCACATGATTTCGCGTGGAGAGGAGGAAGAATGTATGCATGATCTTGAGAGGTGGATCCGGATGAAGAGCGTCGCGGGTGCTTGGATGCGGAGAAGGCTGGACCGGCCGGGATGATGGCGTGATCCGTGGAGAAAGGAGAGGAGCTGCAGATGGGCACCGATCCGGAAGGAGCTGGGATTTCGATGCAGCTCGGACGCGATGCTGAACGGCCGATCATGGATGGGTGCTGAAATCGGGGGCGGGAGGCTGGGGATGCTGTGGGATCTACGGGAGGACGCCGTGGGATCGCTGGGGGGAGCCGATCACGGACGCGTTGATGCTGGGAATCCGGAAGAGGGTGGAGCCGGACGCGTCATGGACAACGGGTGGCTGAGATGCTGATCTAGTGCGATTCCTTGATGGCGAGAAACGGAAGAAATGAAGGCCTGCGGGATCGCTGGGATTTCTTTCTTCTCCCCTGTTTCCGCACGGGATGAAGCTGGATCTGATCTGGAAGATGGACGGCCGTGATGCACTGCGGGATGAAGAAGAAGATGGCTGGATTGCGTTTGAAACGGGCACCGAAATGGAAGGCGATCGGGGACGCGAGCTGGACGTGGAGACGTGCTGGAAAGCTGGCTGGCATGCTGGATGAGCTGAGCTCAAATCCAATATTATTGGGTTTCTTGGATTACTTGCACCCAAACACAAATACAACATTAATTAGTTAATTTTATCATTAATGATTAGCTATAATACTAATTAAGATGGTAGGATGATTGCACTTTTGTGCTCTCATCAGGAGCAATTGGACTACCTTCATCTAATTATGAGGATTTCGAGGCAAGAGAAGTTATATGTGTATTGGAAGAAGTGTACCTAGCCCCAAAGTTGTCTTTTTTGGGTTCATTGTTTCCATCAATAGTATCAAAGTTGACCTGGATAAAATGAAGGTAATCACTGAATGGTTAATCTTTCTAGTATCTATGAAGTCAGAAGCTTCCATTGGTTGGCCACTTCATAGTTTTGGTTCATCTGTAACTTTAGGACCATTATAGATATGATCACTACAGAGATCCTTCAATTGGACCAAGGCCACTGATCAACTATTTGTAGACATCAGATAGTGGATAATTAAAGCCTCGATACTATGGCTATCTGCTTTTGAGAAGGTGTTTTGAACACTCGAGTGAGGTCTCTCATGTTGGGTTTAGCGGTAGTTTACTTTAGTAAGAAAGTAAACAATGCTAAATTCCATTATTCCACTTAGTTGAGTTATATATTGTGTCCAAACTCTAAACCGCTAGAGGCACTACCTCATTCGTAAGGCATTTGTTCTTCACTCTGATTAAGCTTCGCTTCAATATTTAACTCATAAAGGAAGCTAAAACCTAGACATGCCAAGTAGAGAATTTTTTGCAACAATGCACCTTTAACTTGAATTATAAGGCAGGAATAAAGAACAAGATCACCAATGCCCTTATTCGACGAGCTTGTATCATGGCTAAGGTCACAAGATTTGACCAACTCAAAGAATTATATGAAAGCAATCCTAACTTTAGCAAGATCTACAAAGATCTAAAGAATGAGAAATCTAAGAGGTAGTTTATGAGGTGCATGATTTGTAGTTGTAACTATTCCAAAGGAAAAAGAGACAAGAACTCAGAGCCATCCATAATGATGACATCTTACCAACCTAAAGTTGCTAGGCAACTTGAAAGATAGGCCTAAGTTTGACTAATCCTAAATAACAACTGAATCGCAGTTTCTGAATCTAGATATCTACAATGTGTTTAAGTGCATAGTTCATTGAAGTTGAACTCTTCCAAACTAAGGGAGTTGATGTATGTTGAAACTGCACCTCTCGTAGTCATAAGATCCTAGGACAACCTGCAAACCATCCCTATTCTAACCAAGAAAAGAACAAAAGATAACATTTGACTTACAAGTATTCGGAGAGCTTAACTATTTTGTTTGTTAGGTCAAGTTGTAGAGATAGATGCAATCTAATATATATAGTTTAAAGTATGACTTCATCTTGGTCACCATAGACTAAATTTGAAGCTTAGACTACTTCAATTACATTTATCATCGAGTAATATTTCTAAGACCACTTTGATTGCTTAAATTGGAGTTTAGATGAGGAATCATGATGAAAAAATCAAAGCAGTGTCAATGTAGTTCAGGACTAGAGATTTAATGGCAAGGTTTATGTTGTGAGATATTTGATGATAGCAATAATACCATCAAACCTATTTTGGATATCGGGAACCATGATATCAAATCCAAATTGAATCCCAATCTCCTCGAAGTCATCGCAGTTTGAGTACAAGTCAAAAAAGAAGGTATCTGATGACAATTGATGTTCTATCTAACCATGTGGATAGTGTGAAGTGTACACCAGACTAGTTTTTACATCCAAAATGTCCTTAGGTATGAGGATTTGTTTTAAATTACTTAATTCATAAGTTATTTGAGTCCTAGTAGAACTCTATGGGCACCCACTTGTCCCTATCAATTTAAGGGACCCTAGATCCTCTAAATATCCACTATGTACTCAATTTTTAAGATCAATGAAAGACCTTATTTCTCTTGAGTAAATGTTAACTCTTGGTTGCTCTTAAATTTCTTTACATGGTAGATTCTGCACAAGCTTTTGTTTGTTCAGAAGCAACCTTGGTGGATTTTAGTAGTTGCAATCTTCTTCAAAGGAGTTTTAGTTAATTATGGTCGAGGATGAGAGCTTTTAATAGCAACTCAAGCTACCACTTATCTTAGTCAATTTTAGTTTCGTTAAGTTATCTTTCTAGTATAGCTTGATTCCTGCTTAGAATAGTTTAATCTTCTGTTATGCTGCTTTGAAGCTTGCATTAGGCCACCAAGCCTATGCCATAATATAGTTGGCATTTATCTACTTTTTTTATCAGATGATTTTATTTTTTTATTTGGTTAACATTAATTTTATGGGAACCTTTTGTGATTTGAAGTGCTTAATGTTATTTCTATGATCTGATTTTGAGGCCAAGGTGGATGGAGAGAAAGTTTTATTTGGAAAGAGATAGAAGTAATTTGCAGATGGCTATGAACTCATTAAATGTTGAAGAAAAAGAGAGAGAGAGAGAGAGAGAGAGAGAGAGAGATAGGCAAAGGACTGGATGGCATGTCATTGCACTTTTGATTTGAGGAAGGGGGCATCGTTTTCATTTATAAGAAATTGGAAACCAATTTGGATCATATATATAATGAAAGTTTTTCCAAGTACATGATAGGAGGAAATATTTGATGGATGGCAATGATCCAATAGAAAGATAAAAGAATTAAAATGAAAAGAAGAAAAAATATGAAACTGTACTTATTTCAAGAAGGGAAAGCATTTGAGGGTGTAAAAGCTATAATATTGGCACAAATTTTATGTTGTTATCTTTGCTATGCTATGAGAGATTTGGAGATAAACATATCATGAGAGCCTTCACATTTTGAGTTATACAATAGAATATGTATATTGGTGCAAATCTAATTTTGCTTATGAAATGCAAGTCAAAAATCAAAATGATTATTCATCTATGACTAACTGCTTTTTGCGACTATATGGTGCATGGCATTCTAGCCAAGGTGTGGCTCATTGAGCCAACTTTAGTCTCCTACAAACTAACTCTTATGAAGTACGCTTATCTTGTAAAATGAGCAACTTTTATTTGTGATCGTTTCTATTTGTTAAAAAATATGCTATATAATATAAAAGAACTATAATAAGTGAGTGATCACTATAATGATGAATCAAGGAAGTAACTCTTTTGAGGTTTATCAATAACAAAATATTTTAAACTTTCCAAACCTTTATATGTATTCATCTTAATTATTTGATGAGACATAAAAGGATATAAAAATTAAATATACTAGGTCTTTATCAATCTCCAGTATATCAATTTAACCAAAGTTTCCAATTTTATGATATTAATCTAATCATATTTCTTCCTCTCATTATATATTAAATGGAAGCAATTAGTGAATGAATCAAGAGAAGTTTGTAATGCACATTTGAAGATGGATCATAAATAATATTTGTATATACTCACTTGCATCAAGTGTAAGTTAAATTTGCCCCTCCGTAATTTTTCTATAAAAACAATAAATGATATAAGATGTCCACCAATTTATCACCCTTAAATTTGTAATGATACAAACTGATTTAATAAATATTTTGCCTATCTTATAATGATCATAATTTGGATAGTTAAATAGTTTAATACAATATCACCTGAAAAAGTTATAAGTCAAGACAAAATTCTTGTCGCATAGTATAAGAATAGTTTATATAAAACTCACCAACGAGTAAGTATATCAAATTCAAGTCCATAAATGAATCCCATCTCTTTCTTTCACACAAGGGAAAGTGGTATCGGAAGTTTACAAGAAGAGTGCCTCCCTAATACTTGAGCGATCGATGGCCGATGAAAATTCTAGTTCAGGCTCCAACTACATTTCAAGCGATGATGATAATATTGAAAGTGAAGGTAACTTTGAAGATGAAGAAGCAATTTCAATTGAGATTCGAGAGGTAGGTCAATTATCAAAATAAGTAAGTCGGAGTTTGGATTTTGAAAATTTCTTTTATGATATTTTTCTATTTCCATAAATCATGAATGTTCATAGCATTTTACTCATCCATAAGCATTATATTATTGCTTTTGTTTGTGATCTGGTTTCTTTCCATTATTTACATATCAATATAGTTATTTACTTTTTCATTATAATTATTCTATAGGAGGTGAAAAATCTTCTCTTTAAATTTGTGGTCAGGTGTTGGAAAGTTTACATTTCAAGGAGGTTAATAGGAATCATATAATGTTTCCACTTGAAACATATTTTGTCTATCATATTTGAATTGAAATTATTTATTATGTGCTAGGGTTTAATTTGGTAAAGTCATTGTGTGTCAGACACCTCTGATCTAGATTAACATCTTGCCCTCATCGTTATTTTGGTTGGATTTCTTCAATCCTATTTCTCAAGAAATTATTTTTTTAATTGCTAATGATGCTAATTATTAAATCATATATGATCCTACAAAGTTTGAGTGGATCATGCATCCTTAGATTGCAAAGGCATGTGCACCATCTCATTATGGAAAGGCAAAATTATAAGATGTTATATATATGGTCTCTCTTTCATTATAGATCTTAACAATTTTTACTTTACTCCCTAAGTAATATTGAACCGATATCATATATAGTAAATATGTTCACTATAGGCATATCATTATATAAATTCAATATAACTTACCTTGTTGTCATGATACTATGATGAAATTTTATGAATCTGTGTAATATTCTGAAGTCTTATTTTATCACCTTAGTCAATGTGCAACTTCCATTGTATGTTTCTATATATTCTTGATTTAAGATGCCTCATGTACAATCTAAGAGAAATCAAACTTATAGATTTTCTCATTTTTTTAATCATAACTAATGTATTAATTTGTCCTACCAACCCCTACGCAAACATTAATTTACAAGCATATGCAAAGGCACAGATAAATGAGATACAATTATAATATATAATGGGCTAGTAGTATTGGCACATACTAATGCCACAATTATTTCTTTGTTTCATTGTAATAGGTAAATTGAAGGGTTATTGATCATTTTTTTTAGTATGCAGAAATCTTTTTATAGACCCTTTATATGCATCTATAAGACAACCTGATCCTATTCTATCTAGTGACCTGTACTTATATGTTTATGAAATTGTTATAACTTAATTATAGTTTATTTTTCTCTTTTATAGATTCTTGAAGATCTAATATGGGAGATGAGTCTAGATTTCGGTGAAGATGTGAATGCTAATATGCTTGACCTTTTGCTGGAAGACATTAATATTGAGGAAGATGATGATGCAGAGTCTTTCACTGAAGACCTATTTATTTCAATGGATGATATCAATGTTAGCAATGAGTAAGTTGACTAATAATAGACAACATAATTTTATGTTTACTATTAATTTTTCTCTCAGTTCACAATGTAACTTAATGTTTTCTTTCTTTCATGTATATGTCAACTATTATTGGTTGTACATCAAGTCTCTTTATTTTGCCAGATTCCTTTTATGATTTAAAGTACATATTCATTCATTTAATTTTTTTTGCAAGAGAAGTCTTTACAATCCTCTAAGCCATTAAGAAAAGAAGAAGAAATGGAATATCTCTATGTTGAGTTCTTAAGGAAACTATTAATATCTTGAATATCAGATGCATTCAAGCAAAATTTTCTCTTTTCTTCTTTTAGATAAATTAGTTGGTGAAAATGCTTGAGTTTTATGCTATATACAAGTCATATGTTTCTTTAAATCAATTTACCCCGTAACATATTTTACTTCGAAAAAGTATAAGGGTTGTTTGAAAGTACACAAGACATGTTTGTGCTCTCTCCCTCTCAAAAACAAAGCATCCTTTTGATATCAAGTGATAGCTAGAGGGGAAATTTCTCTATTGATAAGTATGGAAAAGAAGGTTAAAGCATGCAAGGAGTTCAGAGCTAACCTAATCCACATTATTTAGGGTTCATAAAACTACTTTTTGAATGGCCTCACTTATCCTTGAAAAATCAGTATTAGGAGCCAATGGCTCGGCAATATTTAGACTTCTCTCTCACTCATCTTGAAGAAGCAACCCCACTTCTATTATCATGCCTCCAAACATACCCTTAAACAACTCCTTTTCTAAATAATGATTTTATTATATGCATGGATGAAAGTAGCATTAATGATGCATGTTGTTATTCTAAGTTAAAGCATAAATAATCAATCTACTGTCTCCTAAGTTTGGTGTCCTGGAAATATGAAAAGAGGTAAGATATTTTTCAATAAAGAGAAGAACACATGGTTCTAGTGGAACATCCTAAAGTATACAATATTCTAAAATGATCTAAGGATATTGTAGAATGAATACAGGTAACCTGAGAGTATTAAATGCTTTTTTATTTTTGTGAAGTAGAGTTTCAATTAGAGAATCCAAAAATAGAACACAGAATTGAGTAAAAAACAATCCAAGGAACAAAGTAAATATGAGAAAGAAAGCAATTATGATATGCTAAAATCATAAACATATACCTTGAGATCAGAACTTCCTGATGAGGTGAACTTGAGTGGTTTAATCTTGGGACCTATCATAATGTCAAAAATCCTTGAAGTTAGAATGCTACATTTCACAACAGCATTCCTAATTACTTCTTGAGTGAAAAAATGAGCTGATTGGAAGATACAATACTTAGTGCTTAAGCTTGAGGGCCCATGTGGTTGAACAAGTAAACCATGATAATACATGAGTTTACAAGATTTTCAAAATTACAACATGTTTAGCTGGGGAATGAGAAGTTCCAAAATTATAAGATTTAATATTTTGACTAGTGCTATGAAAAATTATTATTTTGATTGGAGTTATCCAAATTCATGTTGTTCTCTCTTTATGGTCCAACTGCTTTTTTCTATATTTAACCTTCACTTTTCAACAACCAAACCCTTTGCCTTTACTGGATAGTTCTTAAGTTACTAATCTAGTTTTGACAACATTGAAAGAAAATTTGACTGGTTCATGTGAGCTAAAGGTGACATTCATAACTAAGGAACAGGACCAAATATCTATGATTGTGTTGTTAGTTATATTACTGTTCAATAAGCTATGAATACTTTTCGAGAGAAGAAGAAACTAGTGTTACTAAACAAACAAATTTAAATATGTAATGAATAGAAATTTTTAAACGACACATGCAGCATCTACAATGCATGTAGTTGTTCTCTGGCTGAAAATAACTACATTGGACTTTAAATTATCTTCAAGCACATCAGAGTTAACTACAGGTCAGTAAAATCTTTGATATTATGAATCGTATGTAAATTTCCTCTAACTCCTGAAATCAAAGTATCTAAGCGTACTGTGGGTTGCTATCATTTTAAATATGGGCAAGGAAGCAAAATCTGCCATTATTTTTTTAAGAGAATTATGTAATCTTATAATCCCCAGAAATCAATCACACTTCTGGCTGGATCTTATCAGTTTTATACACCAGTTTTGTTTCAGAAAGAAGTTCGCCCAATGGAACTATGTAAAAAATCACACTTGGACTAGAAAAGATGTATCAACTTAAAATTCAAAAAAACACTTCAGACCTTATTCTCAGTGTTGTATAAGATCCTAATGGATCATTTCTACCTTTCAGATCTGGTTCTGATTCAAACTCAGATGAGGAAAGTCACAGGTCAAGCAAATAAAGCAAGGGTGAAGAGGACAAGGGGGCCAAGTCTTGAGATATACATGTGTTGATCATCATACATAGGCATGCTTGATTCTCTATTTTATAGTATTCAATAAATTGTGTCCATGTTGGACCTTTATGTGTGACCTGAACTGAACTAGTTGTGGTTTCATTATGTTTTATTTTCTGCTGTAATGTTTAGTAGAAGAGGAAGTATGCTGTTATCCTTGAAGATGTCTTATATTGCCACTGTTTTGCTTTGTTACTCAGTTGTTATGTGAAATGACTTTGGCCCCGCTAGAATTTTCAATGGTACATGTTTGCTTTGTTTTATCTAAACAGTGATAGAGACTTTCAATTATCTCCATGGCACTGGATTAATTTTCATTCAGCTACAAAATAAGTGAGACAAACTATATGTTGTCACAATGGTTTTGATTAGTTCTAATAGCTTTCCTTGTTCTGTTAAAGGAAGAAATCAGCACCTGTTATCGGCATTTCTACGAGTGTGTTGATCTATGTTATCGTCCTTTTTGAAACGACCTCACAAATTCAAATAGTGGCACGCTTATGCCATGAAACAATATCCAAACCAACAGAACATTTATCATGATCATTTCACCCAACTGGGTCTATGGGTAAAACTTTGAGAATATTTACTATGTTTTGAGAATAAATATGGGAAAAACTTTGAGACTCCTAATTTGGCTTAAAAAGGAGAAAACAACAACAACAACAGCCATGATGTGCTCCCCCTTTTAGCAGTTGTGATTCTCTTGCCTCTCCTTTAAAATAAAAAAGAATGCATGAATTAAATCAACTTGCCACTCCTTAAAAATAAAAAGAAAGCATGAATTTAATCAAAAAGATGACTTAAAATTGAGAGTAAGCAATAGCGAAAGATCTATTTTATCTTAAGATGTAATGATTTATATGGGGCGATTTCATGGTTGGGAGAGGATGAAAGATTATACCGAAAAAAAGAAAAATAAAATAAAATGAGTGCAATCCATGGTGGAGTTTCTCAAGGGCGGAGTAGCATTCTGGAGCATTCCTGATCTAAGAAGATTACCAAACTCGATGTAAACCACTTTGTCTACTATAAAGAGGGCTAGATAGGGTTCATGAGTGCCAGGTCCACTAAATCGAGAAACCAATTTTTAAGTCAAATTTTTGGAGATCATAATTTATCTATAAGACGTCTAATTGAGGTGCACTTTTTCTGAAATTGCGTATTTTTTGAGCTCTATGGCAAGGTGTACCCCTTAAAAGTGTGATGTGCCGAGTGATCAGGGCCAAATTTTATCTTTTGTGCTTCGAAATAGACCAATCCAAGTAATTTTTTTTTTGGAAAAGATTTTGACCATGCATATCTTCTAATCTAAGCAGAATTAGATGAGGCAATTGTAGGTAAAGCCGATGTATTAGTCGAATTCTACCTTTTACATGATTATTTTCACACATATTATATATATATATATATATATATATATATATGTATGTATGTATGTATGTATGTATATGTATAAGTCCACTATTGGTAGAATGTTAAGGAGGTCTTAAATATTCAAGTACACATATCTCATTTTAACTAATCATCTAAACCTAACATTAGGTTACTACTTCAACAATCTTATCTTCTTCATTATAGAAAGCAAAATGCATCTAATCCCAACTTTGGGTTACTACATCCAACAATCTTAGCTTCTTCATCACAGATACCAAAACCTCCCCCACCCAAACAATATGGTCTAAAAGGACCTTCAAAGTTGCAATAAATGACTGCTTACCGCAAACACTACTTATCTAATGCATTTTAGGCTTACAAGGAGGAACAACCCTTCTAAATCACAAGAGAAGGAGATTCGGGTGACTTGTGTATTGCCTACTACACCAGAGATCTCTTAAAACCTGTGCAGTCAATGTCACCACTTCCTAGCTGCTTTAACTGCAAAAGCCCATCCTGAAACAAATTAGCATCATAAAACTGGATAAATATGACCACTATCTTCATAACGATACTTTCATCAAGGGCACTCAGTGCTATAGAAAGCTTTTCGCCAATGCATTTTGTAGGCCATAGGATTTTTACAAACACAAAACCATCAAGGATCTTTAGCTCTATTCCTATTAACCACACCAATAATCATCCTATCTTTTGTGTGAAGCCACCAAGTTGAATCCTCACAATCTGATAGCCTTGGAAGATTAAAGTAATAAGCTCAATAAGATTTTAACCTGTAGGGCTAAACAAAAATAGGCTGGATAGTATTTCCCAGGAAAAAATCACCTAATCAACAAAATCACAAGCTTGGTTGTGTATAGCACTTGTTCTTCTTTTGATACTTACAAAGCAACATAAATCTATATTATTTTGCATAAGAATTGTCTGAAAGTCATGTATAATCTCTAATTCATAACATAAACCATGCATCTTGCTCGAATAGAATCACCCCTTACTACTTAGACAGGGGGTTTGACTTTGGTTGGTGTTGGTCCTCGAGGGGTGGGATGGCGTTGGCGGTTTGACTTTGGTTGGTGTTGGTCCTCGAGGGGTGGGATGAAGTTGGCGCCTTGTGAAAGTTTGTCCCACAACTCCGCGCTCTTTATATATAGCATAGCATGAGCTAGATCCCATTCTGAAATAAACATCCTTCAGTCTGTGTCTCCACAATCTATCTTGATCTTTAGCCTCGTTCATATGGCACCTATTCCAGGCCACCATCTAAATTGTTGAGATATGGTGCAAAAAGATGGATGTAGAACAGAAGGTGGGGGATTAGCCTCTCATAAACTAAAAAGAATTATTATATTTTTTAAAAGAAAAATAAATTTCATAAATTTGAGAAGGTTGTCAATGTATGATGTAGTAGTTTTCAGTTGGCGTGGGTTCACACTAGAGTACTTGGCGAATGGTGAGCCAAATCTAATCCTTGAAGCAAATCTTATTTTTTAGTCCAGGCATGATCAAGATAATTTTATCTTGAACTTGATAAGGTCACTTTTAGATCAATTCTGGCTTAGGAGCATACCACTCTGCTCTACTTGTAGTGCGTAGACAAATATAAAGCTTCTTTGCAGCAGACATAACCCAATTCTTTGAATCCAGGAGACTTCGTGCCCCGCCCCCAGCTCCCTAGGCAATATCTCTGGTGATATTTTCCTTTCTCATGGTGCCTCTCTGCTTGCCGATAGCAATCTCAAAGTTGATTAGCCTTGGATTACCTCGTGCCAAACTCCTCCTTCCAACTGGATCCAGGGGTTGATGGCAATGGTGAGGCCTGATGGCATTTTTTCCCTTTGATTGACCCGAGGTAAGCTCCGGCTACCATGATTCGTGTTCTAGGTTTTGTGGATATTGTTTTTTGGTTTTTTGGCTAGCTCACTATATCTAGTGAGGGATCCTTGGATCCATGGATTATACCTATGATGAATGTAGGGTTTCTCCCTAGGATCCATACTTGTGAAATCCAGCCCAATTAAGCCTATTTTGGACTGAAGTCGATGGGCCCAGTCGATTTCTGTCTGTAATTCGAAAAAAATGGGCAGAAGCAGTGGACATGATCGTGATCCTATGTTCCCCCTTTCGTTGAGTCGAAAAGGCCATGATAATTGTGGCTTGTGGAGACTCTAGGAGTCCGGCATAGAGCAGTTGCCCGGCCATTCGGGCCGCTCCAACAACACCAGATTCACGGTGCATCGTGCTTATCTTCCCATTAAGTCGAGTTTATCTTTCCAAAAGCCCACCTTTAAATTTCCTCTTTTTCAGTGATTGATCACTGTCGAGCCTCCCTCCCTTCTTCTCCCTAGTCTCCGACGGTCGCCATGCCACCGCGATCGACTGTCGCCGCTCAAGATCTCCTCTTTCTCTCTAGCTTCCCCGGCTGCCTGCTTTTCTTTCCTTGTTTCGAGAATCGCCGCCGCAAAGCTGTCGAAACCAACTATCTTCGGCCGAGCTCCAATAGTTGCCACCACCCTTGGTAAACCCCTTGCCTCCTCCATGTGGCTATCCGGCAGAAAAACCTGAAATTGAGCACAATTCCTCTATTTTTGGGCCAAACCGAGACTTTCTTCTTGGTCTTGCCACCTCCACCAGCCAATATAGCAGTCGTCGCTATCACCACTGCCGACTCCACCGTGACTGGCCGGCACCCACCGCCAGACCTTCTTCTCTCCTCTCTTCCTTCTTTTTCTGCTCATCCTTCTCATCTTCTTCTTCTTCTTAGTTCTCATTCTTCTTCTCATTTTTACTTTTCTTTATTTATTCACTAATTATTATATATATATATATATATATTGTTGTTCTTTTCTAGTTGTTAATTTCTCTTCCTGACCCAAAGGCCAGATGTAGTGATGATTTATACCACTACGACAAACCAAACCTAGACCCCTGATTGAACCTGGACTGAGCTTCTTTCTTCTTCCTCTATCTTTCTCTAAGCTAGACCTAGGAATCTTAGTTCAAAGTTCTGACTCTCTTTGCTCAAATTTAAGTTGACCTAGTGAGGAGGCCCTAAATTGCCCCAGTATCCGGATGATAGACTGGCCCATTACCTCAACTTTTATTGGATCTTTTTGAAATTCTGCATTGAGTTACCTAAATCATGTCTAAACTTGTCCAATTGAGTTCACCTTGCTCGGACTCACCCGAGCAGTCGAGCATTGTCTCCTGATAGACCTTGCTTCTTTTTCATTCGGATTTGGGTATTAGGTCGTATCCCCAATAGCATTTTAATTTTTTACTTTGCTTGGCTTTTAAGATATTGAAAAAAAATTATTATAATTTAATGATATTAAAATAGGTGAATCTGACTGGTCTAGTTGAAGTGATATTTTGAAGCAAGAAGAAGTAATCTAATACTTCAAAGTATGTTTTTCAAATTTTGGTAAAATAATAATTAGTTTATTAAATGTGATTATTATATCTATTTTATACTTGGTCGTACATGTCAGGCATATTATTGTTACAGTAGTATTTTTTTAAAATATGTTATGTTATATTATGAAATTTAAAAAATATGACTAAGTAAATTATGAATTTTTTTCATATGTATGTATTCTTAGCATAGCTATGATCTGGCCCCACCAATGGAGATTATTTATTGGTCCTGTCTATTTATAATCTGAGAAACTGTTTTTGACACCGAACCACCTGTGGTTAGAATAGTGATATTTGGACACCGAACCACTGGTGGTTAAGAATAATAGTATTTGACACTTTGTGCATTCTGTCTTATACCACTAGGTTACATGGCCATAGTCTAATGTTGGGATTCTAATACCAGTTATGAAAATAATAGTAAACTTCAAAAGAGATATATGTATTATTCAAAAATTAATTTATTTTTAGTCAATATCTTGCTCTTTAACTAATTATTTATATAGCATGCTTAGACCTCACATTGGGGTATTATGTTGCTTATTGGGCTAGTGTACCTCATTATCTTCTCTTTCTCTATTTTTTAGATCTAGATTCATTATTGTTCGGGACTTGGGATAGTTGTTAAATTTTCTAAAGATATTCTCAGTTTTTTTTTTAAGTTCTAGTTAGACTATTTAGACTAATTAGAATATATTATTTAATTTGAATAAATAATTAAGCATATATTGACTTAAGTTATTGTGGAACAATTGATTGTTAAAATTAGAGATCTTGATTAAATTAGTATTTAAAAATTATTGCTTTGATATGATTTGTAGCGTTGCAGGTTTGTGTGGTCCACCATGTAAGTATGAGGCGTCTGTTATGCTCCGGATTCGGCACATAATAATACTAGTGTTTGTACCCAAATGAGATTTTTTTTTTGGTCGGCTACCATTGAATCTGGGGTTCCTTCCTAAAATCAATGCTAGGATTCACCATCAGCAGATTATTTGCAGGTTTTCTCTATTATTCTCTTTGTTATGCTTGGCTATTACCAAATCTAGGTTCGCCACTAGAATCCATGCTAGGGTTCATCTGATGTTCGATTTTTATGGGGTTTTTGTTGTTTGATTCGCTCTTATGGTGGCAGGCTATCTCTGAATCTAGGGTTCATCCCTCATGTCCATGATGGATTTTGTTGGTTTCTTTATGTGATTCACTCCCATTTTCATGGCCGAAAAATCATCGAATCTAGGATTCATCCCTCGAATCCATGCTAGGGTTGAACCTCATCTGGACTTATGTGGATTTATCTCTCTTATTCTGTCCTATTATGATCGGCTTTCGGTAAGTATAGGTTTTGCCCCAGAATCCATGGTAGGATTCATCACAGATTGGATTTCTATTTGGATTGCCCTTGTATGAACCCTTTCTGGTTGGTTGTAACCTAGTCTAGGGTTTATCCATATTGTCCATGATAGGGTTCATCCCAGGGTGGATCTTTTCTTGAATCTGGGGTCTATGTGCATTATTTCCTGCTATAATCTTGCATGATATGTTTCTTTGACATATGTTTGTAATGCTCAATCAGTAATTATGTCATCTTCCAGTTAACCCTACTTTGCAATTGCTTTGTTCTCATTTTAGTGAGTGTCTTTATAATGAATCGTTGGTACTTGTGGATCCAAGGGTTCTCTATGCATTACTGTCTATTGTAGTTTTCCATGATATATTTCTAATGATCCATTATTACTTTTTCCTTGGAATGTATTGTTCCTTGTCTAATTTTTGAGTTGAACTTTGAGTTGCTTCTGATTTCTTTACAATGATTGATACCATGCATAGATTTTGCTCTCATTTTAGTGCACATTTGTCCAACAAGTCGTGTACTTATAATTGAGAGTTGAGATTTATTATGGGTTTATGAAAAATGTATCATTGTAGATTTATCCTACCATCCTAAGAAGATCCATAGGGTTGTCATCATCATCATTCTTGTGTCTGTGTAAGCCTACCTCTACTTGACCCATAGGAAAGGTAGAAACATACCTAGAGAGCCATCTAGGATTAGGGAACTGTATAGGAATACACACATGCTTAGAATACTGCACATCGATGTTCATGCATTCCTTAATTTAGCTAGTTCCTTTAGGGATATGGCCCATATGAATGCTGAGGAGCAATGGCCATGTTCTTGCATGTTATTGGTCATAATACAAAGAATGGTCTTATGGATTGAATGTGAGGTCTGGTGAGATGGTCAGCCGATATTCAACCAAGTACTATATGTGATTTGTTGTATTCATGACATGTATGATGGTAAGCTAGCCCCAGATTCATCCGCAAATATTCCAACCATCATTGGACCCCATACTTCAAGGTATAGTTACTGATCTATCGATTTCCTTTATTAATTCCTTTGTTAGATGATTGGTTATGATAACCTATTGCCCCATTTTTCTGACTACATCCTTGGTATTGGACTACCAGATGGGACACATGTGGAGGCTATAGTGATTACAAATATCATTGCTCAATTTCATGTAGGAAATTAAGGTCGCACCCAAGATGTCATTGGCAGTCATCAATCCCAACTTAAGATTGACCGATGTCAGTGCTGGATGGGGGGCTCTGCAAATGATTTCCATGTTCTAAAACATGCACTATGTCTCCCATACCCGAGGCTCTTTGTCCTTCTATGTAGCAAATACCTACAGGCTCCAATATTCTTGCACATTTGTGTGTACCCTAAAGCATCTTATTTATTGATTGCAAGGAAGATTTTCCTAGTGGATGCTGGGTAAACACACCAATGCCTGGCTTTATTTCCCTGTATTGTTTCCACCCACTACCACCTGAATGAGCATAAGTGACGTCCACCCAAGGATAGGAAGGAATTGTTCAACCTTTGGCATCACCACTTCTTAAAAAGGTAAATGGCCCTTCAAGATGCTAAGAAACCACTTCAAGATTTTGGCAAATCATCCATTCTTCCCCTATCACACTCAAGTATGTTCATGCTTGCGCGTTATATTCCATATAATTTCCTTCGTGTTGTGACACCCGATGACTGTTTCTTCAATCTATCTGATGATGTTGTATTGGTAGATGGAGGACTTAGCGAATGAGAGTAGTCCGTACATGCATCCCTAAGATGATGGGATGAATTGATTATTCTTAGTCAGATTTCTGTGATTGATGTACTAATCCTCACGATACTTATAATTTGCAATGACGCATGTATTATTTCAGGGCTATGACTTGGTGTTTGGAAGACTGTGTTTTCTATGTTCCTAAATGTTATTCATGGTATATTCCTTTTCTCCATGAATTGCATGCATGATGTTATAGGTTACCCAGGTCATGGATGGTTCGAATCCTATGGGTTGCCCGTTCCATTCTAATCAATAACGTTGAAAAATTTCCTGGCAAAGGTGTGGTTATTCATGGTATATTCTCTTCCTCCATGAATTGCATGCATGATGTTATAGCCTTATAGGTTACCCATGTCATGGATGGTTCGAATCGCAAGGGTTGTCCCATCCATTCCAACCAACAATGGTAAAAGGGTTCCTTGGCAAAGGCGTGGGGAAAGGGTCTTGAAGTAGGTGGCGGAGCGAAGCTTGCGCAGTTTTCCTTCGAGTAGCTCATTGTCATTTGAGGAAAAGCTCAATGGAAAGGCAACCCGGACACGATCATTAAAAACAAAACCTGAAAAATGTTGTCAATGTTGTGAATGAGCATTCTAAGACATCACATGGGCGGAGAACTATCTCAGATGGATGCCATGTTCTTATAGGGACATCAAGATTTCTAGGTCGCAGAGTGGGGCAAGGTGGGAAGATGAGAACAAAATTGTCATAATTGAACTAGAGATGGGTATGACTACCATATCTATTTACTACCATCTACAGGTTTATATATTCATATAGTATTTACCTGTTTGAATTCAGGTACACCGAAAGATGAAAGACCGCATCAAGCCAATCAAAAACTTTGATGTCTTTTGAACCATATGCAACAATGACCAAGTTGATGGGGAGTTTTCCATGCCGATCTTCAGCCAGTTTGTGGACCAACCAGGGAGTGTGTCAAAGTGCTGGCACAGGCCCCACGAGATACACCATTGAGAGATACCCACTGAACTGAAACTTCTACTGGGGAAGATCTCCGAGATTGAGGGTTACAATGACAACACGAAGGAGATGGTATTTGATGAGATGGCAATGCATGAGGCATCTAGAAGGACATGGATGAGCAAAGCTTTGACTTTGGCCACCAAATGGATGAAAAACTTTGCAGAGACCAGACAAGATCGCACGCTCTATTTGGGGTTGTACTTATATATGTCATCTTGATACTTCTTGTGCGGTTTTCTTGTTAAACACTGAGCTGAGGTTTAACCACATATTCGATGCCCCTTATGGAATGTTCTATTGCAATGATAAATATTCTCATGCAACAGGCTAGTATTGCAAAAAGAAAGCATGCAGCTCATCAGTCATTGGTTTACCTGAGCCAAATTTTGTCCAAGCTACCCAACAGTAATAACCAAAGGGATTGTAAAAATTCACCACAGGTTGGTCAAACTGGAAGTAGAAATTCATCCAGGTGGGGCTACAAACGACGCAAGCTACACATGAACAGTTCAGCCTTGCCATATTAACAGGCTGATGATCGGGCTCAGTTGAGACCATATAGCCTCATGTAAAGCCCTATAAATATAACTCTAGCTTGAAAATTCACTTGGATAAAGAATGGCAAAAAAAGAGGAACAATGCTTTGAGGCCCAGCCATGTAATCAAAAACATTGATCCAGCCAACAAAGTAGTAAATGCATGATCACCATAAAACCAGACTACTAAGCTCACAATAACCTTTATGGATGAATCATCTGCAGCCCAATTAAATACAGGCAAAACCAACATCAGGACATCAAATTGGAGGACAAATGGCAAAGGCTTAATGAGCGATAAAACAGAGTACAGAATCACAAATTTGACGGTGCAACATTCTATCAATAATTGAAACAGAGTTTTTCAAACGTGAAAACTGAGGAAAAAGAGTAAACCACGTGAATAACAAGCTGGAAGTTCCGAAGATCTAAAAATCCCAAAAGAATTCATATGTTATCTATGGAGGAATGTTCCAATAAAGATTCTCTAGTTCTGGCAAGCACCTTGAAATTTCAAGCCTGCAAATGATAAGAAAGACATCACGTTAATGCAAAAGCATCTTGCAGTGCATGCTTCAGATTGAAAGTACCAAGTAGTAGCAAAACATGAATAAGAAATGTCAATCAAATAAAATCAAATTAAAAGCTCTCAAAACTATATGGATGCACAGATGAACAAGTGCAAGTACTAATAGAATTGAATTCTCAAGCTTAATCTGAAAGATTCAAGAGGAAGGTGAAAAATAAGATAGGGAGATGGCACCTTGTTGGCGATGTTGTTGGACAGCCAGTCAAGCCCCTCATACAAACCTTCACCAGATGTAGCACAGGTGCTCTGAATGTACCTGAGATCAATAGTAGTTCTCGTCAATCTCATTATCTAGCACATCTCTAAGGTAGTAACTTATAAAATGCACACAAATGGACCAACATGCATGTTTTTTTTTTTGTGTGTGTGTGTGTGTGTGTGTGTGTGTGTGAGAGAGAGAGAGAGAGAGCAACAAGATGCAATAATTTGTGTTCAAAAAAGAAGTAAAAGAAATCCTTAAGTTTCTAGGTCAGAATGTAACTCATCTAATGGAGTGAAGTTTGGGCATGACAAGCGACAAATGGACACTAATGTAAAAAGGATGATAAAAGGAGGATGGTGGTTGGTTAAAGGTAGAGGGAGAGATTTCAACCCTGTGAATTGCACATCGAATTAAAATTTAAACATATAACACAAAGGCCTTCTTCCTTGATCTTTTTCAAAATTCAAAACATGCAAAGACACTAAAGTTAAGACTTGCATAAAGCTAGATTTCAATGTATATTAGATGATGTATCATTAACTATCATTAACATACTCCTTACTAGGACTTCAACCAAATGATCAAGCACATTCCTAATCTGAAGACCACTCACAAAAAAATCAATATCTATAAATTATTCCCTATACTGAAAAGTAAGTGCTTTACCAGTGTCGCTGACGCAGGGAATGCAGGCCAAGCTTATCTGTTATTTCAGCAGCATTCATTGCATTTGGCAGATCTTGTTTGTTTGCAAAGACAAGCAAGACAGCATCCCGTAATTCATCCTGCATATCAACATAAGTGAAGTCAATCACAGAAATTCAAATCAGTCTTGGACAAAAGGTGAACCAGTAACATCTTTAATTGTCAATAGGCAAAAAAGAAACGATACAGGCGGCTGACATACCTTTCATGTTTTGTAGATCTTTTAAAAAATCATCTGTACATTATATTGGTGCAACTTGCAAAACCATGCAAGTATACCTAGTAAAATTTTCGACATAAACTTCTGATTTTATGCATGTGACTTTACCTATGCACATCAACTTTCAGGAGTCTATAAATAATTATATTTGGGCATTTTCTGTGCCCACTATGGATCAATTTATGATTCAGTTTCCCATGCCATTACAACATCATTAACTTCATGTATCAGTAGTTAAACACATTATATATTAATAAAAGTGAAATGTTCATAATTGAAGTCCTTGAATAATAAAAAAAATGTTTTGCAGTTGCATTACAGTAGAGTATATTAATTCAAGTAAAACCACAAATTTCTGATATTATCTTGTTTAAAAATTGGCGACAAGATTATCGTCTTTAACCATTTATTTTAAGTTACCAAGGAAAGCCTAAGAAACACTGATTACTCATCACCATACAATTTACTCAAACAGCTTCATTTAATTAACCAAGGGTTGTCAACAGATACAACACATAAATCTGTCTGATGTCCATAACAGGATAGCCTGTAAGATAAATCTGACACATCAAGTTGTATCATAATCACCTTTACTCACTTTTTCTTTTTCAACTACTTGAGTTCCTCTTCCATTTATTTCAGCTTAGGATAAAAACACTGTCGCATCCATTTATGACCGATTTGATCAAGTGTAATCACAATAATCTCTACTCACCCAGAAAATTCAATTAATTAAACATGAATCTTTGAACTAGACACATAAAACAATTACAAGAAACAGAGAGATTGCCTTTTGTTATAAAATATACGAAATATTTTGCCTAGAAATATTTAACATGCTGCAACATCATTTATGGTCGTGATAGTTAACTTTCTTTAGGTGCTGATGTTAAATTCTAAAGCACACACAACATACTTACCTGTGCATGTCTATATTTATGTTAGTGTACAAGAATATAGCCCTGTTGGGTTTTTGGGTACCATGAAGTGTTTTCACAATAAAATAGGTTACCTCATTGAGCATCCTGTGAAGCTCATCTCTTGCCTCAACAACACGATCTCTGTCATTGCTGTCGACAACAAAAATAAGGCCCTGTGTGTTCTGGAAGTAATGCCTCCACAAAGGTCTGATCTGTTTTCCATAATATCCACATCGGCATAACATCAGTCAGATATTAATAGAATAACTGATATTCATCCAACCATCATCATGATAATGAAATATCCAGAGAAACAATCAACTAACATTTACAGTAGATCAATCATATTAACAAATGATGATAGCTTCTTCTTACTTTCCATGATACCAATGGGATACTATTGGACATATATTGTGAAACACATGAAATAACTAATGCCAGAAAGTTCCCCTATGTAATGGTACACATGAAACAATTACACTGAAAACAGAATATTTAGGAAAAGTCATAATTTTTTTATCACCTATTTGAATATTTATTGCTAACCATGCTACAAAAGTCATAAAAACAATGCTCATACTGCAATACCTTGTCCTGACCACCAACATCCCACACAGTGAAGCTAATATTCTTGTATTCCACAGTCTCCACATTAAATCCTGCATTAAAGGCCAAGACAATAATTGTTAGTAACATGTATTTTATAAGCATATACAGTTGAATTTACAGCTTATAACAATAAATATCAAGAGAGCAAAAGCTTATGACAACAAGTACAGAAATACCCACCCTTGCCCCACCCCCCACCCTCCCACTTCAGTATATGACCACATTCTTAAGCCACACTGCACCTCACAAAGCTACAGCAACATGAGCATCCCCAATTATTTTCATGTTTTCCTTACAGAGAGCTATACCAAAACAATTTTGAGAACAATCCAAGTAGAATTACATAGTTTGGATGCCAGACTGAGAAACTAAAAATGTGTTTTTGGGGCTAGCAAATCAAACATTGAAAATATGGAATTAAAAAGAAAATCAAGGCTATCTGTCCAGTCCCATTCGACTGCTTGGCACATCCTCTATAGGAAAAAGGACAGCAATTTGAAGATCTGGTTCCTGATCAGTGCAAACTAAAGCTTAGAGGGGAAATAAAAGATTTAAGGATACAAAAATCAGATTTATACAAGACAGTTCCAATCCACTATTTAAATCCTGCAGCAGTAAAAGAAATAATGAAGAAGATGAGGTATGAAGGAGAGCTGCAGGGGTGGATGGGGGATGAGAAGTGAAAACAGAATGGTCAAACCCGGCCTCTTTCATTTCCTTCACTTTCAAAGAGTCAACAAAACATCACCTTATTACACCAAGGGTAAGTGGCAAAAAGATTTTTCAAAAAGATGTTGATGTAATAGCAAATAATAGGCCTACAAAATAGGATTCCAAAGCCCTTCTTGAAGATCCAAGCAAAGACACTTCTCCAAGACTAAAGGTCCAACCTTTTAAGCAAACTGGACCATAGCCCAGTGGTCGTACCCTCCTCCATATGGGAGGAAGTTCAAGGTTCAAATCCTTGTGGTACCGCTTCCAAAAAATTCAAGTAATTGCAATTGGTGGTGCTTCCACAATTTATTCTGAAAATGAAAAAGTAGGATAAAGGGCCAATCTCTTGGTTGCACCAGAGATCATCTCTAAACAAATGATTTACCCATATCCCATAAAGCAATGCCACTAAAAGAGATGAATTTACACACCAGATGACCCAAACCTAGGAAAAAGATTTACCATCGCTCACAAGGTTCTGAGACAAACATTGAACTATCACATTGTTTGATGCATGGAAGCTATATATAACCAATACTTGGAAATTATTGTTCACAATGCAAAGTTGGGACTTAAAGGTAACCCCATTGCCAACTTGCTTCTCATGTTTCTCATCGCCGCAAGAAAAAGCTTTCAAGGTCATCTAAATCATGCATCAGTTTTAAAATTTAAACATATATGCGAGCCCAACTAATATAATGAACATTTAGTATATAGTTATCAGGAGTAAGCCTCCACATGCTCCCTAATGGGAACACCAAGATCACCATAAAAGTGACTTATAACCTTACATGGTGACCCTTCTGTAGACCAATTCCTATTTGTTAAAATAAATACTCATGCACAATTTCAAAATATTGTATTTGAGACATAACAGCCTCAAAATTCATTGAAGTTTGTTTTAGTCTGATCTCCATATGTTCCCTATACTAAATCTAATATCTTTGCTTGACAAAATAATACCAGGACAAGTTTTTTCAAGAAATCCAAGAACATGATAAAAAGGTGCTTAAACAAAAGTTCAATCATCAGAAAACTAGAAAATTGCAGAGTTCCCTAGAACCTAAGTTTAGCAAATCCTCTAAAGTGGAAGGCTCACTAATAAACACAACTTAGAGCTCATCCAAATAAGCATCATCAGAGAAGTGTGGTCACAATTCAAACATAAAAGGAGACAGTGAATGTGCTTAAAACCTGTCATTTAATCAATAACCAACGTTGGAATGATCATAAGGGACCATTTACCGTCAACAAACTAATAAAATCTTAAGCCTATATTTTTTTCCTCACACTTTGCATAATGAAAACTCCCAAGGAAGGTTATCAAGGTTAAAAGAACAATTAAGCAATGTCAAAAAGGAGAAATTTTACACTAAGAGATAGAATTCTCACCAATAGTGGGGATGGTGGTGACGATCTCTCCAAGCTTGAGCTTGTAGAGTATGGTGGTCTTACCAGCGGCATCAAGCCCCACCATCAAGATCCTCATCTCCTTCTTCGCAAAGAGGCGGCTGAAGAGCTTCGTGAAGGTAAGCCCCATCTTTCTTCTTCAGCTGTTAAACACATGACGGTATACATGATTTTAATGTCAACCATCCCAGTGAATTAAAACTGGAGCGGAAAAAACTGGATCTAAGGTGCACGGATCTAAAACTCAACAACAGGAACCAACGATCTGCCACACAAGTAGACTATTACGAATCACAGATCGGCAAAAATGCCAGGTAAAACCAAGATCTGAAACGGAGAAGAGGAGGCAATTTGGAGGAAAAAGCTTAGTAGTAACGAGATCCACACAATAACATATTTAATCATAAAAAGGAAAGAGATGTAAAAAACAGCGGTCGATCCAATGCCTTCACCTTCGAAACAAAGGACAGATCCAATATCAACAACAACAAGGAGGAGAATCAAATCATCCAAGATGTAAACGATCTAAGGTCTTCGCCTTCAACAACGAGAAAGATCTATAAAATTCAAGGATCCAATATCAACAATCAAAGATCTATAAAACAAATTCAACGTGAATCCAAAATCCGTGGTGAAGCGATTCAAATATCTGAGACAAAGTAATGGATCGAGCAACGATCTTTGAGCTGGAGATCGAGATAGGGAGGAGGAAACATCGGCATTACCAGGAGATCGATCTCTGGAAGCTTTGGATGGGGGACGAGGAGAACCGGAGTCTCCTCTTCTTCTTCTGCTCGAGAGAAAGAGAGACGGAGAGGAAGACGAATTGGGGGGAATTGGAAAGTGGGGGCGACGCGGTTATATAGAAGGGAGTGGGAGAATAGGAGGGGAAAGGCATCCTCCCACCGTCGTTGAAGTCGCCACGCGCACATGCTAGCCAGCCAATGTCACGTGACTTACAGGAAGGAGAAATATGGACGCGGTCATCTATTTGGTGGACCCAAAGAGAGTTGCAGGGAAGCTTCCCGTGGTTGGTCTGACAGCTATACATAGACCCCACTGACGGACGTACTCAAGATGTTTCTTTATTTATGTTTTACAAAAATTCTGTCATAGATTTCATCCATCTAGATGAGTTCCGGGCCATGTCCAAATCTGATAATATAAATTAAATTTGGATTTATCACAATAAAAAAATCCGAACTCGGATGCAATCATGATTAAATTCAAGTTTTGTAAGATTTTACTAAGCATATAATTTTAGTGAATCAACTAGTTAAGAATTAATATTTTTTATAATTAAAAACATAACAATAGTCTTCCGCCCGCACATAAACCATGCAATATATGGGGCATTGTTTTTTCTGTCTATTTTTAAATTATAAAATTAAAATATAATAAATTGTAATAAATAGAAGACTTTAATATCTATATTTCTATTCTACATGAAGCAATACATTTGTATTAACCAACGTTTTAATATAGATATCATTAATGCTGGCGTCTACATAATAAATAAAAATTTCTGCACAAATTAAGCATCCATTTTATTTATATATATAAACTTATATATAATATATATAAATAAAAGTTTGTGATAGATTATGGGGAGAAAGAAGTATGATATAGGAAGTAAATGTTGATTTTGCCAAAAATGATTCATTTTTGAAAACCAATTTAAATTTCTATTGATGTTATTTTGTTGACATTAATTGAAATCTAAGTGTTAGCTATGACTTGGAAATTGAAATAGCCATGGATGAGAATTATAAAGAGCATGCATGAGAAAATGCATAAATCCAACGGTGGTGAAAAGGAATTAATGCAAGTCATGTAACCAATCTTTTTTATATTTTTAAATAAATACGTACATACATACACACACATATATATAGTGTGTGTATATTCGGGTTATCGATCTTTTAGATTTGAATATAGCTACATTTGTCAGATAAAAAATCAGATCCTAAAAGGAGAACCTAGTTTTGATACAATAAAGTTATTGAAATCTTTTGGATCCATTCCTCATTATTGTACACCAAATTTGTTAGATAATTGAGTTTTGGGATTTCATTTACACCCATAACTAAAACACGGTAGCACCCAAAGAAAAAACTTAAAAAGAGCTGAGGTATACTAATATTTTGGTTGAAAGCAAGATATAGAAAAATACATCTCTGTAGTAAAACCTAGATAAATAAATAGTTTAAATCATTGATTTTAATATTAGTAATTAAAATTTTACTTAAGATCGGAAAAAAGGAAAAATTTAAATGTGTCGATATCATATATATTGTAACACAAACTACATCTATCCACCAATTAGATTATAATAGCTTTCTCTATAATGGAGAAGGTCAGTAGTGCCATAGTTGGCAGCCACGAACTCTTGCCAACAGTCATTAGAGGGTGGATGGATTAGGCCTAGTATCCTTTTTGTGTACTTAGAAATAGTGCAATACATAGGGAGCATTGGATCTAATGTATACCTCTTTAATCACTATGGCTAACCCCCAAACCACTTTGCATAGAATTGGACACGATGCAACCTAATCAGAACATTTAAATGATACCATATGATGTGGTGAATATTTGTCAACCAGACCTCGGGGTAAACCAAAGTTCCTGACCTTGATATTGTTCAAAGTACTTTATCTTGATTCTAGCTGAAGTGCCATTCTAGCTTGATCAAGCAATAAGAAAGTGCCACGTGTCTCATTAAAGACTATTTGAAGGCAGTTAATCCCTATCAAGAATGTAGCCACAATCTCGGTGATGGTTATGCCAACTCGTCCATAATTGTATAATTAAAAAGATTATCGCCGACATGGAGAGCTGTTACCATGTAGTTATTGCACATCTTGGGGAACTATTATCATGCAGTTATTGCATGCTCTATTAATCTCAATAATGGACACCAACCCCATCCTTTATATAAGGAGAACTAGAGGATCCTCGAGTAAGTTATTTTGACGACTCTATTCTCTCTCTCTAGAAATTCCCTCTTGCACTATTTTCTTAGAATTTGATTGATTTGAGCATTGGAGGGTCCTCCGTCAAAAAATTCTAGCAAGCGGACTTTATTTTGAGGTTGGTTTGGCATCTTGGGAGACCGGTTAGCCGCATCACCAACATCTCTTTTATTCGTTAACATTGGATATTCCAGCTCAGAGTATAGCCGACCTCACCTTTACCACGGGTTCCTACCAACCTCAACATTCACCTCAGAATCTAGTGGTACGAGGTCCTTCAATGATGAAATATCTGAAAAAGATAAAAAAGATATCTCTTCGACTTTTTCAAAATTTGATATCCAACAAATCCTCAGATTGGAGAATATCAAAGCATATCTATTTTTCAAGTTAGCAACTTTAGATTGTATCGATCTAAAGAAGACATCCTATTTTGAAGTACCGGAAAAAACAAGCATTGAAGAATATGCATACTGATTTGAAATTGAATTGGATGGACCCTCTTATTGAATATTTTAAATATGGGAGGTTGCATGATGATCGAAGTGAAGTCGATGATTCGAAGAATCATGCATGATGATCGAAGTGAAGCTTTGAACCAAGTCCACACCATGGTTCCCCCAACCTGTTCCTTCTTCACATTCCTCTTTCTTCACTGTTCACAATAATGTTAATGGGATGAGGCTGGGGACGGATGACAATGAAATCAGGTCTTCAATATTTAAAACCTACGGCCTTCACCTCAAGATTCATGGTTGATGATGGCGTTCTGTGGTCTAGCACAGCAAAGGCTTCCACAAAACTTTCTCTCCATCTCTCACATCCATCCCTAGAAGCATATTGGGTTTTTCGTGATTTTTCCTGGCCAAAAAGAAGGGTGGTTTTGAGCTACATGAGTCAAGCTCGAGCTAGCTCAAAATTAAATAAGTCAAGCTTGACCATGCAGCTTAACTCGAAATTGAGCTATGCCTCCCTCGGTCATGTTTGAAGGATGTTGTGGGCAATCTAGTGAAATAGAATAATCAAAGCATGAAACCTGATTTTTTTTTTTGATAAATCATCATGAATATATAGATTACATGCAAATTGAGGCCACAGAAGCACACAAATCGCTAAGAATTACTAGTTTTAGCCACTTCTTCCATTTGTCTATCTAGAGCTCTACGTATTAAGAGGATGCTCTGCCAAAAAAAATAAAAATAAAAAGCTTGTTTCACCAGTTCTCTTTTGCTCTCACACTCAATCTTATAAATAAGAAAAAGATCCTAGCCTGCATCTCTCTCTCTCTCTCTCTCTTCTCTCTATGTATAGTGAGTGGGATCTTAGGATATCTAGGAAATAAGGATTAGGATATGTTATCCATGCTTATCCATAAGTAATATCGATAATTTCAGTCTGATACTTCCAAGGAATCCTAGTTCCTAATCTTAGCACCCTTCCTAGAGACCAAAGTCTGAGAAACCGCCTAGGTTTGGGAGGGAAGTAAACACAAGACTCTTCAATGTATATTCACATGAATGAGAAGGGAAACCACACACATGGAGCATATAAAGATAAGATAAATATACTCTCTTTCAAGATGAAGGGATTTCATCCTACTCTCTGATTAGTATTAAATAGTTTCTAATCAGATCAAAGGGTAAAATTTCCATGTTCTTCCTCTCATATGCATTGCACATGTGAAGATATTGTTAGCGTTAATCCTCCTGGTAGTTTTATAATCAATAACATTGGAGTGGTTTGGACTGTTAACATGCACAAATCCACTCGATTCATGCATCTAAGAACCTCTGTTAGGATTTTCTTGCACAATTAACAACAAAACAGAGATTAAGGGCTCAAATTCAGCTCTTCTCACTCGTATGAAGATACCAGTTAAGAAAACCATAACAAGACTTTTGGAACCAAGGTAAGAAGTGAGTAGGCTAGAAAGAATCTTGATCCTACAAGCCAAAATTTATTTGGACACAACATTTGCTTTCACCAGAGTAGCCAGTCAAAATAGTGGTATTCCACCTTCCTGTGATATTGGGTTACTAAAGTTCTACCAAAGGATACGTAGGCAATTCTGATACAAAGTATTGAATACAAAGTGCCCTGGGGCCCTACACTGGTACCAAAAATATGTACAATGCCATGCGTCATGTCTACTTTGGTGCCTTAACACGGCCAAAAATGACATTTCCAATTACACAATTCAGAAACCCCTCTGTGTACAAGGGAACAGGAAAAAATTACGCCCCTCAATCCATCATGGACCAGATCAAATGTTTGCACCGAAGACCACATAATAGAGAAGAACTGAATTTTGTTCCACATTTGATCACATACCAATTGCTTCCGACCAGAGTGGATCACAGTTGCTTCAGATTAGATGATCACAATGAATTATTTCTAAATATCCCTGAACTCAATTCCACCCTCAACATCGCTCAACATGTGATGCTTCTCTTCCAAGTAGTAATCACAGAGTTCCAAGAGCTGGTCAGCAAGCAGGGGAATGCCAGGGTTTCGACCATCATTGTACTTATGGGCATTATAAGTGATCTGCCAAACATCATGCCTGAAGTCTTCTCGGCTCTTATACCATGTTTCTTACCTTCTCTCTGATCATGGAAAGGTCCATCGGGCGCTTTATGATGTCAAGGTAGTCAGGGGCTTCTTTCTTTGTCACAGGTTTAAGGAAAAGATATGATATTTCGATATTTTCCCTCAAGCTATCGAGTATGCTCTCCAATATGTTGGACAACTCAACCTGTGAAAGAATCCATCCATCATACAGAAGATTCCATAAAAAGCCTGGAAACAAATGAAGAGAATTATAACACTAAACATCAATCATAGCACCAATGAAGGGGCAGCATTATGAATCCTTATTCAGCAAGTGCTAGTGCTTCTGCAAGCTTTTCCAAACCTTTTCTCACAACAAATAAGAGAAACAAATGCATAATCATAAATTAAGAGTCCAATATACAAGCCAAGACTATAGGGATTGTAAACCCAATTTTCAGTGAAATTGTTTGATAGAAACAAGAAGAAAATGTACATACTATTTTTCAGGAAATTATAGATCAGACGAAGATAAGCACTTGAGCTTTTCTTTTTTTGGCTAGATAAGCACTAAAGCTTTTTTTTTACTTAATTAATTCACATGAATGGTTGCAACCACTATGTTAACCTCAAGATCAGATTCTGATGATAAGCACACACATAAAAGGAACTGATTTTCAGATGAAGTGGCATGAGTGCACTTGTTCTTTTGAGGGTTTTAGCAGATCGTAAGGTTTTAGGAGATCATTAAAAATCATACTTGATGGATCATTAACGTATTTTTTCATCGAAAAATATCACATTTTTAAATAATTATCTAAAATTAACAAGATGGAGGATGTGACTGACTACTGACTTTACCTTGGAAGCTTATGTCCAAACTCAAGAACGACTTGCTAATGAGTGTATCAAGAGATTCAAGACCTAGGCTTTCAAGTTGGTCATTCATTCAGAAGAAACCACTGAATTCTTCCTCCAAACCTTCCCTAGTATACTAGATAATATATCTTAAGTAAAAAGTATCTGACTTACAAATTTTGGAGTGAAATCTTTTTAAGTCAAAAAATGGTTCATGCTGTTGCATGATATTTGTTTTGCAAGTCAATTTCAATTATTCAGAGTTCAGATGCTAATAAAAAAACATTGCTTCTTTGTAACTCAATAGGTTCTACCATCCTAAATCTGTGAATTCTTAAATGGGCGGGATTCTAAAATGGGCCAATCAATCTATTTACCAATGTAGCCAAGTTATAGATGACTACATGAGCAAATTAATCAAAGTGAAATTGAATAGATCAAAGCTACTTCGAATTGCATGGAAATATAGAACATTGTATGTCTGGGTAGTCACTTAAACCTGTAAATTAATGTAAAACCTTGTCAGATATAATACTATACCCAGATTTAGGAACTTGATTAAAACCAGAGTAAATTAGTAAAGTATTACTACTGCTACTACCACTACAGGTTAACTTTTTTCTTTTTGTGCTTTCGGTCGTATGTAGTGTCTGTGAATTGCTAGCAGATTCCACAAAAGCATGCAAATGTTTATTGAAAGCAATTCTAGTTAAGCCGGCACGGGTTAGGCAGAAGAGGCCCTTTAAATGACACTGCAATCAAGAATGTGATAACTAGTAATTTGGATCCATTTAATCGTAGTGTTACCTCTCCTCCTCTACGGCGCTTTGTTAATGGTGTGTATTCTGTCTGTCCTGCATCAGCCAGAGACTGCCTCTTTGCAGCTCGATCCCTTTCAGGTATCCTTCTGTCGTTTCTGTATGGCCTATGATCCAGTTAAGTATTCATCTCTGAAATCAGGTTTTTTCTTTTTCTTCTTCTTCTTCTTTGCCTTTTCCTCCCTCCTGAATGATTCTTCATACCTTCTAGCCTCAAACAATCTTTGATGCTCTTCTTGCATCCTTCTTTCCTCCTGCAGCATCCTCCTAGTTTTCTCTTCTGCTATCCTCTCCTTGCTTCTCCTTTTCTCTTCCTCATCCCATAATCTCCTGTCATAGATGGGATTTGTTTTGCTTGTCTCTTCAGGGAACTGCCGGCTCTCCTGCTTTTTCTGTTTCTCAAAACTTGATAATTCAGTAATTTTCTTTATTTTTCTGAAATCATGATCCATTCCAGTGTCGATGGCAGAATTAACTTGCTCCACATTAGTATTAACTTTAGGCTGTTTGATGATAATTTTATTGCGTGGTTGTTCTCTCTCTGGGTCAACAGGAGGATGTATAACAACAGAGGGTTTCTGAATTTCATGCTGAACATCATCAGACTTCATCTTATTAGATATTATTATTTTATTGATCTTTCCTGTCGATTTATTCTCTGCCTCTGGATCTACAATCTGTTTATCAGGAGCATGAATCCCTGACAAGTTTTTCTCACAAGGCTTGTCAGCTGGACCACATTTAAACTTCACTGGAAGAATCTTTTTCTGCAAATTCAGTCCTACCTTTTCAACACTTTCTGTTACATCTGCCTCTGCCACTTTTGCAAACATCTTAGGCACCAATTTCTTGCTCGGAGTTTTCACTTGAAGCTGAGTTGCAGCATCAGGAAGATTGGATTTACCTGAGACACTTTCTAGTTCTGAAGTTTCCGCATCTTCTCCATATTTAGGGCAGTTCTTGTTGGTCCTCATGTGTCCAAGCTGGTCAATCACAACATCTTTAGTCACTACGAAGAAAGGACAATCCATTTCCAAATGCAAACTCGCATACAATATATTACCCACCTGACCACAGGCTCCACAGACAAAACTTTCTCTCACTGGCTTATCACTCTGTTTCTTTTCCTTGAAAACCTGATTAGCACAAAGAGAAGGTTGAAATATTATGGAGACAATTTTATACACAACTGAAAACTGCACCAAGTGGTAATCCATAACTATAAAAAAGTTACTTGATCATTGCTCTGACCAATTATTCAAAATGTAAAGAATTAGTGCAATCGTACTTTAGATTAAAAAATTGGCTATCATTAGGTGAACTTCTACAATGTATTTAGTATGTAGGATCCAAAACACGAATAAATGATTAGTGAGCCCTATATTAGATAAAGGCATATCTTTGCTGGAATATAACTGAAAATGGCTATTCCTTTCAATACTGTCACTGAAGCTAATAAACTTAAGCCTTTGTCATTGCTCTTACCTTTCTGGTTATGTTATTCTGTGAGGACTATAGTGCTGGTTTTGTATGATATGTATATTGCTTGAAGATTATCAACACGCTAGCCCTCTATACCATCAATGCCACCATGTATCTTTTTCTGCAGCCTGAACCATTTCATATCATTTCAACTTCCGATATATTTTCAGTGCTCTTGTTTTCGTGCTCTGCTCTTTTATGAGGCAAGCTCTGAAATGGCCCGGCTTCCCTTATGAGATTAGCCCAAACCAACCACCATTATGTCGATCCCAAGCAGAATTGAGCGCCCAGACCATTTGCTTCCCTATGTACAGGACGACACCGAATGGTACAGGCCTATGTCCTGCTTCCTGTTTTAATGCTTGTCCATCCGCATTCCATTGGAATAGCTTGAAGCTTCTTCCTATTCCTATTTTGGTCCTTTAAGGTCAGAGTAGAAGTTATAGTAATTATCATTTCGCATTGGATTAAAACTACAAATTGAACTAGTCCATAGTGCACAAGCTTGATATAGAACCACAAATATACGACCCTCCCAAAATACTGGAAAATAGTATACATCCATGAGTTGTCAGCATAGTTATAAGAATTTTTGTAGTTTTATCTTATATTTTTCAGCTTTGTTTTTACTATGTAAACATAGTTACGTACCACAAATCTGTACCATGAATTATTTGACAACTAATGTTGTTAAAGGCATGCCTAAGGCGCCTTCACTTGAGCGCTGAAAATGTGCACCTTTTCTGTGCCTTGCAGAAAAGCCCAGGCACAAATTCCAGCCATTCATTATAATAATGCAATTGAGATTTTGGGGCTTAAGTAACCAGAAGAGAGAGGGGTAAAAACCTATCACCAAAATGAGATAGAGGGGGACAGATCTAGGGTCCTGAGCAGGGCAACAAGCATTCTTCTTCCATTTGATAAGTACCTCATTCTTCCTCCTCTTAATCAATTTTTCCCCTAGGGGATCTTAATTACCACTGCTTAGCTTTCAGTTCGCCTCTAACCATCAAATTAAATGTGAATAACTATCCTCCTCTCTTTGAAATAAGGGGTGCTTCTGGTTCTATGCATGCCTCAAAAAATTGTCTTCTTCATATTACCACTTCTTTAGAGTCAATAATTTTCTGAGGAACTATTGAACTCAATCTTTTGCTGCCATTAAAACTGTTGGGGTCTATCACCTAGAAGTAATCAAATTGGATCAATGATTGATCACTAGGTTCCATCGTAAACCTAATTGGTTACTTCCAATTACATAAATTAATAGTTCAAAACACACTCAAAGGCAAGACATTCCCATTGATAATAGGAACTTCTGTCCTAGAAACAATGGTATCTCCAGTTATTGCCCCTCGGATTCTTCACTTTCTTCTCTCCTTTTTTCTGGGGATATGGACTGGCTTTTGTCCAACAGAAACTGGGGATGGAACGGGCCTCTTAGGTTTTCCTAATGTTTGCTACTTCTTAATTAGGTTGACATGTTTTCTATTGGAAATATGAATTATAACGCTTTTTATATTTTTACTTCTATCATTAAATTGATAATTCCTTGGTAAATATGTCAGTATCATTAACAATGCGTTAGTACCATACATGTATGTTTATGTAGAGGATTTTACATCCTATGGATTTTAATTTGATGTTGGGGGTTGAAAATGCAAATGTAAACCAATTTTGTGATTAAAGGCCAAAAATGGTAATGTATAAAAAAAGTTATATATTTTGGAGGCCCCTTGCTTGTGCATCAAATTATCCCAAAATCCATAGAATATCCTATCACTAGAACTAACATGAATGGGAGGTTCTAATCATAAGCAAGATGTCTCCAGAGCACATCTATATTTATATGTAGACAGTAGACATTTTAGGCCTTGTAGAATATACAAAAATTTGGGCCTTGTAGAATATATTTTAGGGGAATTTACTTTCCCATCCCTCTAAAGACTCCACTGTAACAAAAAGTCCTTGTTAATTAAATCTAAAACAACCGGTCCAGAAACTTTCCAAACTGTAATTCCCGGTCCCTGAGCCCCTTTTATTTTGAAATAAGATACCGAAAATGCCCCTTCCCTCATGATCTCCCATCCTTCCGAAGAAGAAAAATTTCAGAGACTTTCCGAACTGTAATCTCCGAGCCGCGGCTGCTGCCGACCGCGGCCTGCCCCCTCCCGCGGCCACCGCCGGCCCGGCTCGCCTCCTCCCAAGCCCCCTCCCGCGGCCGCGCCGCCGGGAATGCCTCCGCCCCCGCCCCCATGGTGGGAAGGTGCCGAAGAAGAGGAAGAAGGGCGCCGTCCCGCATCCTGCGGCTGTCGCCGGCCACGGCCCACCCTCCTCCAGCGTCCGCCGTGGCCCAGCCCCTTTCCGGCGCCGCCGGCCTCGCAGAAAGAGAAGAAAGAAGAAGAAGGGAAGAAGAGAAGAAAAAAAAGAAAAAGAAAAGAAAAAGTTTGAACTGGGGTCGACTCCTGCTCTGCTGGGGTCGACTCGTGAGAATCTTGGGTCGACTCGCTCACTTCTACAACAATTTTCTAAGAACACTTAACTGTGTGCACAGTCCTGTTAACTGTGTTCGCAGACAACTTAACTGTGTGCCGCCAGCTCGCGGAAGGAGAAAAAAGAAGAAAGAAGAAGAAGGGAAGAAGAGAAGAAAAAAAGAAAAAAAAAGAAAAAAAGGAAAAAATAAAAATAAAGTTAAATAAGCTTGGAATAATTAAATAAGTTTGGAATACACTTAATCTAACATGACACACATTTAAATAAGCTTGGAACATATTTAAATCATCCCGGAACACACTTATTCTACCCCAGAACACAGTTATTTCGACTGTGCACACAATTAAGTGTTATTAGAAAATTATTGTAGACTTATGCTGAGCTGGGGTCAAGCTGGGGTCGACCCCTGAAGAGCTGGGGTCGACCCCTAAAGATATGGAGTCGACCCCTGAAATCAGGCAGAAAAACAGCTCTCTGGAAAGCCTGAGAGAGTCGACTCCAGATGAGCAGGGGTCGACTCGTGCTATTAAGGGGTCGACTCCACGTGAGCAGGGGTCGACCCCAGGTCTATGAACACAGTTAAGTTGTATGTGAACACAGTTAACTTGTCTAGGAACACAGTTAAGTTGTCTGTGAACACAGTTAACTTGTCTAGGAACACAGTTGTTTAGGAACACAGTTAAGTTGTTTGGGAACACAGTTAACTTGTCTGGGAACACCAGTTAAGTTGTCTAGGAACACAGTTAATTTGTCTAGGAACACAGTTAACTTGTCTAGGAACACAGTTGTTTAGGAACACAGTTAACTTGTCTAGGAACACAGTTAACTTGTCTAGGAACACAGTTGTCTAAGAACACAGTTAAGTTGTCTGTGAACACAGTTAAGTTGTTTAGGAACATAGTTATCTAAGAATACAGTTAACTTGTCTAGGAACACAGTTAAGTTGTCTGTGAACACAGTTAACTTGTCTAGGAACACAGTTGTTTAGGAACACAGTTAAGTTGTTTGGGAACACAGTTAACTTGTCTGGGAACACAGTTAAGTTGTCTAGGAACACAGTTAATTTGTCTAGGAACACAGTTAACTTGTCTAGGAACACAGTTGTTTAGGAACACAGTTAAATTTTTGGGAACACAGTTAACTTGTCTAGGAACACAGTTAACTTGTCTAGGAACACAGTCGTCTAGGAACACAGTTAAGTTGTCTGTGAACACAGTTAAGTTGTTTAGGAACACAGTTATCTAAGAATACAGTTAACTTGTCTAGGAACACAGTTAAGTTGTCTTGTGAACACAGTTAACTTGTCTAGGAACACAGTTGTTTAGGAACACAGTTAAGTTGTTTGGGAACACAGTTAACTTGTTTGGGAACACAGTTAAGTTGTCTAGAAACACAGTTAATTTATCTAGGAACACAGTTAACTTATCTAGGAACACAGTTGTTTAGGAACACAGTTAAATTGTTTGGGAACACAGTTAACTTGTCTAGGAACACAGTTAACTTGTCTAGGAACACAGTTGTCTAGGAACACAGTTAAGTTGTCTGTGAACACAGTTAACTTGTCTAGGAACACAGTTGTCTTGGAACACAGTTAAGTTGTTTGGGAACACAGTTAACTTATCTAGGAACACAGTTAATTTGTCTAGGAACACAGTTAACTTGTCTAGGAACACAGTTAATTTGTCTAGAACACAGTTGTCTAGGAACACAGTTAACTTGTCTAGGAACACAGTTGTCTTGGAACACAGTTAAGTTGTTTGGGAACACAGTTAACTTGTCTAGGAACACAGTTGTCTAGGTACATAGGTAAGTTATCTAGGAACATAGTTAACTTGTTTGTGAACACAGTTAACTTGTCTAGGAACACAGTTAAGTTGTCTGTGAACACAGTTAACTTGTCTAGGAACACAGTTGTTTAGGAACACAGTTAAGTTGTTTGGGAACACAGTTAACTTGTCTGGGAACACAGTTAAGTTGTCTAGGAACACAGTTAATTTGTCTAGGAACACAGTTAAACTTGTCTAGGAACACAGTTGTTTAGGAAACACAGTTAAATTTTTGGGAACACAGTTAACTTGTCTAGGAACACAGTTAACTTGTCTAGGAACACAGTCGTCTAGGAACACAGTTAAGTTGTCTGTGAACACAGTTAAGTTGTTTAGGAACACAGTTATCTAAGAATACAGTTAACTTGTCTAGGAACACAGTTAAGTTGTCTGTGAACACAGTTAACTTGTCTAGGAACACAGTTGTTTAGGAACACAGTTAAGTTGGTTTGGGAACACAGTTAACTTTGTTTGGGAACACAGTTAAGTTGTCTAGAAACACAGTTAATTTATCTAGGAACACAGTTAACTTATCTAGGAACACAGTTGTTTTAGGAACACAGTTAAATTGTTTGGGAACACAGTTAACTTGTCTAGGAACACAGTTAACTTGTCTAGGAACACAGTTGTCTAGGAACACCAGTTAAGTTGTCTGTGAACACAGTTAAGTTGTTTAGGAACACAGTTATCTAAGAATACAGTTAAGTTGTTTGGGAACACAGTTAAACTTGTCTAGGAACATAATTAATTTGTCTAGGAACACAGTTGTCTAAGAACACAGTTAAGTTGTCTGTAACACAGTTAACTTGTCTAGGAACACAGTTGTCTAGGAACACAGTTAAGTTGTTTGGGAAACACAGTTAACTTATCTAGGAACACAGTTAACTTGTCTAGGAACACAGTTGTCTAGGAACACAGTTAAGTTGTCTGTGAACACAGTTAACTTGTCTAGGAACACAGTTGTTTGGGAACACAGTTAAGTTGTTTGGGAACAACAGTTAACTTGTCTGGGAACACAGTTAAGTTGGTCTAGGGAACACAGTTAATTTGTCTAGGAACCACAGTTAACTTGTTTAGGGAACACAGTTGTTTAGGAACACAGTTAAATTGTTTGGGAACATAGTTAACTTGTCTGGGAACACAGTTAACTTGTCTAGGAACACAGTTGTCTAGAAACACAGTTAAGTTGTCTGTGAACACAGTTAAGTTGTTTGGGAACACAGTTATCTAAGAATACAGTTAACTTGTCTAGAAACACAGTTAAGTTATCTGTGAACACAGTTAACTTGTCTAGGAACACAGTTGTTTAGGAACACAGTTAAGTTGTTTGGGAACACAGTTAACTTGTCTGGAAACACAGTTAAGTTGTCTAGGAACACAGTTAATTTGTCTAGGAACGCAGTTAACTTGTCTAGGAACACAGTTGTTTAGGAACATGGTTAAATTGTTTGGGAAACACAGTTAACTTGTCTAGGAACACAGTTAACTTGTCTAGGAACACAGTTGTCTAGGAGCACAGTTAAGTTGTCTGTGAAACACAGTTAAGTTATTTAGGAACACAGTTATCTAAGAATACAGTTAAGTTATTTGGGAACACAGTTAACTTGTCTAGGAACACAGTTAATTTGTCTAGGAACACAGTTGTCTAGGAACACAGTTAAGTTGTCTGTAAACACAGTTAACTTGTCTAGGAACACAGTTGTCTAGGAACACAGTTAAGTTATTTGGGAACACAGTTAACTTGTCTAGGAACACAGTTGTCTAGGAACACAGTTAAGTTGTCTGTGAACACAGTTAACTTGTCTAGGAACACAGTTGTCTTGGAACACAGTTAAGTTGTTGGGAACACAGTTAACTTATCTAGGAACACAGTTAATTTGTCTAGGAACACAGTTAACTTGTCTAGGAACACAGTTAATTTGTCTAGGAACACAGTTGTCTAGGAACACAGTTAACTTGTCTAGGAAACACAGTTGTCTTGGAACACAGTTAAGTTGTTTGGGAACACAGTTAACTTGTCTAGGAACACAGTTGTCTAGGTACATAGGTAAGTTATCTAGGAACACAGTTAACTTGTTTGTGAACACAGTTAACTTGTCTAGGAACACAGTTAATTTTGTCTAGGAACACAGTTGTCTAGGAACACAGTTAAGTTGTCTGTGAACACAGTTAATTTGTCTAGGAACACAGTTGTCTAGGAACACAGTTCAGTTGTTTGGGAACACAGTTAACTTGTCTAGGAACACAGTTGTCTAGGTACATAGTTAAGTTATCTAGGGAACACAGTTAAGTTGTTTGTGAACACAGTTAACTTGTCTAGGAAAGCCTGAGAGTCGACTCCAGGTGAGCAGGGGTCGACTCGTGCTGTTAAGGGGTCGACTCCAGATGAGCAGAGGTCGACTCCAGGTCTGTGAACACAGTTAAGTTGTCTGTAAACACAATTAACTTGTCTAGGAACACAGTTAACTTTATTTTTATTTTTATTTTATTTTCTTTTCTTCTTTTTCTTTCATTTTCTTTTATTTTCTTTCCTTTTTCTTTTTTTTTTCTTCTCTTCTTCCCTTCTCCTTCTTTCTTCTTCCTTCTCCTCTCGCGAGGCCGGCAGCTACGGAAGGGGGTCGGACGGTGGCGGCCACAGGATGGGGCCACCGGGGGGGCAGCGGCTCCTCTTCTTTGGCACCTCCCCACCGTGGGGGCGGAGGTATTTCCGGCGGCGCGGAAGGGGGCAGCGGGTGCGGGAGGGGGCGGGCTGTGGCCGGCGGCAGGCGCGGGAGGGGGTGGGCCGTGGCTGGCGGCTGCCTTTTTTCTTCTCCTTCTTCGGTGGGAATGGGAGAGGCGGGGGCATTTTGGTCCCATAAAGCAATGTTGAAATATATATGGACCGGTTGTTAAACAACCGGTCAACAGGGATTTAATGTTAAAGTTCGGTCAATAAATGGACCGCTGAGCAAGTTCCCCTATATTTTAAGCTGTAAGGAACCAACTGCATCATAATATTAGAATTTGCCACCCAAAATCTGCAAATTAGAAGTCAATGTCACATCCTCAATATAATTGAGTAGCGTTGGTGGAGTGTTTGAGATTTGGCTTGTTGATTATAGTCAGGCTTCGCAATAACATTTGAAGATATTATGAGGAAGTTGTATGGGTTTAGCATGCCAATATGTATGAATTCTAGACCAGAAAATAGCCAGAATTAAAGTATCATATACCATGCCTATGAGACCTAGAGGTCAGCAGGGTAATGTATGCTATGCCATAATATGCTAACTCTTTGAATGTGCAGGAATGAAAGAAATGCAGGTGTGTAAAAAGCATGGTTTTAAGTACCAAACCATACCAGTCCCATACCTGGCAATACTGTGCAGTAGGGAAAAAAGAAACCAGTACAGAACAAAGGCTCCATACAGTACCACACCAACACATGGTATGGGGTGCAATCTTGACTTAGCAGCTTTATGATATGTTGGTTATGGGGGCATGCTATGCTGTGCTACGTTATACTGGTAAGGCACCAGTAAAGGATTTGATACTGAGACATAAAACCTTGGTAAGAAGATTCACAGCTAGCCATTACTTGAATTATTCTACTTCATTAAAATTTATTGCAGACCAATTACTACTGTATGTTAATGTATTTGATTTGTCTTAAACATACAAATATATTTTTTACTGATAAACAAAGATTTAACATCGTATATCATACTAAATTTCTGTTTATAATTTATATGTTATTTCAAAAGTTATCAAAGGCTCAAGGCCCTCTAAGGCACCAACATCTCTTGGAGCCGGGGCGCAAAGTGAGGGGTGCTTGTCAGCAAAGTGAGGCACAAATAGCACACAAATATACATAAAATATATATACATGTGTACATATACATATATAGTACAAGTGTGTATAGGTTAGCGAAACCGTTCCGAAACCGGGACCGGTTCCAAGCCGTTTCCGAGCCATTACCGGCGACCCACCGGTATGGTTACGGCAACAGAAACGAAATCATTGCTAGGAGGTAGAGAAGGCGACCCACCGCTGCCCGCCTCCCTAGTCCCGCGGCTGGGATGCCGCGGACCCGCGGGCTGGCGGAGGCCACCGGGCGTGTCCCCGAGCCACTCCACGGCCGGCCGCAGGCCGTGGGGTGTCGCCGGCAACCCCGGGCTCGGGCACTCCACGGCCGGCGGCGCGCCTCGTGGCTTCAAAAAAAAAAGGAACAGGCGGCGGCGACGTTGAGAGGAAGAGGAAGATGGAGAGGAGAGGGAAGGGTTTTCCTACCTAATGGGGCTTTTGGATTGGGCCAGTGAAGCCCAATCCAAATGATCTGAGTCTTCTACACAGCGGGTCTTCGGGTTGGGATTGCGAGGCCCGGTCCCGAAATTTCCTCATGCATTGATGCAGAATGGCTCTTTTCATATAACCAGCCCATGTTGTTTAATGGACCAGAATGGGCTTTGGGTCTGGGGCTAAAAAGGTAGTAACCTTTGCACTTGTTATTTAAATATTAAATAATTTGAATTAAGGCCCCAATTAGTGTGACTAATATACCCATAGTGTATGCATTCGAATTTGACCTGGGTTTGACCCAATTTGATCATTTATTATTATAATAATATTTTCAGAAAATATTATTTAATTAATTATTATTATTTAATTCAAAAAATAAAAAAAATATATAATTGCTAAATAGGGTTATTTCACAACACCTAATGGCCCTCCATTGTTGGTAGATTGGAACACTTTTAATTAATCTTGGTTGAAACATAAAATTAGTTAATGCCATATTAAATTCTTGGGGTTCTGGTTTACTTTTTGGAAAAATTAAATGGTGTGTATTAGCAGTAGGAGTTGTTATTAAAATAGTAGCACAATCTTGCTAAAGATACATGCCATTTAATAATGGTCAGCATTTAACCAAATAAACATATATGCTAAAATAGCAAAGGATATGTGTTTGAATTTGGTAGCCAAAAAAAAATCAGGAGTCCATAAAAATTCGCATATAAGATTGTGACATGTGACGTGATCATGAGAATAGTATCTATTTGCTTTTTACAAGTTGTACCATAATTACCAAAATGGAATTATTATTGTACATGGGTAAAGTTGCTGATACCCCACTTAGACAGTAAATATAATTGTTATGATTCTAGTTTATAATTGTTGCATGAAATTGAATTATAAAATATTGAATAAAAGTATGATATTAATCACTTGAGTATGAATCGTACTTTATGTGCATCGATAAGTATGATATTTTTATATGCTTGCTTTTTATTTCTTTGTGAAAATCTGGCCGCCATTGGATCCCGTCTACCAAGGCCATCCATTTCATGAGCAAGGTTATGATCACCTACAGATTAAACCCTAGATGGGTTTGGACAGTGGCCATGTTTTTACATGTTTTTACTTGCCTTTGTAACTTTCTTTCAAAACCCTACGCCTTTTCTTATTTATAAATCAACTGGTCTGATGAGCAATGATTCTAACCTTAAACTCTTTCCAAGTAGAAATTATTATATACAGCAAGAGGCTCAAGGGAGATGTGCAGATAGGGCTGTTAATGAGCCGAGCTGTTCGGGCTCGGCTCGATAAAAGCCCGACTCGGGCTCAGCTCGTTAGGTCAAACGAGCCCAAGCCTGAGCCCAATTTGAGGCTCGTTTATATCCGAGCCCGAGCAAGCTCACGAGCCCAAACGAGCTCTAGTCTCCCAGCCCAAATAAAAGACTCTCAGCCCAAACGAGCTCTAGTCTTCCAGCCCAAACGAGCTCTAGTCTCACGAGCCCGAGCTCGGGCTCGCTCTGGAGCTCGTAATTGAAACGAGCTTTACGAGCTCAAGCTCGAGGTCGGGCTCGTTCTGGAGCTCGTAATTGAAACGAGCTTTACGAGCTCAAGCTCGAGGTCGGGCTCGTTCTGGAGCTCGTAATTGAAACGAGCTTTACGAGCTCAAGTCCGAGCCTTTGCTTTGCCAAGCAAGCCCTAGCTCGAGCCCAATACAGAGCTCGTTACTGAGCCCGAACCCGAGCTTCTGTGAAACGAGACGAGCCGAGCTCTCCCAGGCTCGGGCTCGGCTCGGCTTGTTAACAGCCCTACGTGCAGAAGTAGCAACCAAAAGAAAGAGAAGGAGATGGAGAGCAACAAGGTTACTTTGCTCCAGTTGGCGACCATGGTGCTTGTCGCCACCATTGCTCC